>NC_042994.1:2976608-3274242 GCF_901001165.1 Salmo trutta | reverse complement strand
CGAGAGAGAGACACACGAGCGATGCGGAGAGAGAGAAGACACACAGATCGGAGGCGAGAGAGAGCAGACCAACACAGAGCGAGAGAGAGAGAACACAGAGCTTAGAGAGAGAGACAAACAGAGCGAGAGAGAGAGACCACCAGAGCGAGAGAGAGAGAGACACACACAGAGCGAGAGAGAGAGAGAGACACACACAGAGCGAGAGAGAGACACACAGAGCGAGAGAGAGAGACACAGAGCGAGAGAGAGAGACACAGAGCGAGAGACAGAGACACAGAGCGAGAGACAGAGACACAGAGCGAGAGACAGAGACACAGAGCGAGAGACAGAGAGACACACAGAGCGAGAGAGAGAGAGAGAGAGACAGAGCGAGAGAGAGACAGAGGGAAATAAAATGATCATTATTTTCATTCCTTTTTATTGCAGAGGAGGCTGGTAAGGGGAGGATGGCATTGTCTTCCGACAGGTGGCTTCACTCCTACATGATGCTAATGTAAGACAATGGCGAGGACAGCTCATAATAATGTCTGGTAATAAATATATGGAAACTATGTGTTTTATCTGTTTGATACCATTCCATTCATTAGACTCCAGCCGTTATAACCTAACCACAGCCATTATAACCTAACCACAGCCATTGTAACCTAACCACAGCCATTGTAACCTAACCACAGCCATTACAACCTAACCACAGCCATTGTAACCTAACCACAGCCATTATAACCTAACTACAGCCATTATAACCTAAATACCGCCATTATAACCTAACTACCGCCATTATAACCTAACTACCGCCATTATAACCAAACTACAGCCATTATAACCAAACTACAGCCATTATAACCTAAATACCGCCATTATAACCTAACTACAGCCATTATAACCTAACTACAGCCATTATAACCTAACTACAGCCATTATAACCTAACTACCACCATTACAACCTAACTACAGCCATTATAACCTAACTACAGCCATTATAACCTAACTACAGCCATTATAACCTAACTACAGCCATTATAACCTAACTACAGCCATTATAACCTAACTACCGCCATTATAACCTAACTACAGCCATTATAACCTAACTACCGCCATTATAACCTAACTGCAGCCATTATAACCTAACTGCAGCCATTATAACCTAACTACAGCCATTATAACCTAACTACAGCCATTATAACATAACTACAGCCATTATAACCTAACTACAGCCATAATAACCTAACTACAGCCATTGTAACCTAACTACAGCCATTATAACCTGACTACCGCCATTATAACCTAACTACCGCCATTATAACCTGACTACCGCCATTATAACCTAACTGCAGCCATTATAACCTAACTACAGCCATTATAACCTAACTGCAGCCATTGTAACCTAACTACAGCCATTATAACCTTACTACAGCCATTATAACCTAACCACAGCCATTATAACCTAACTACAGCCATTATAACCTAACTACCACCATTATAACCTAACTGCCGCCATTATAACCTAACTGCAGCCATTGTAACCTAACTACAGCCATTATAACCTAACTACAGCCATTATAACCTAACTACAGCCATTGTAACCTAACTACCACCATTATAACCTAACTACCCCCATTATAACCTAACTGCAGCCATTATAACCTAACTACCACCATTATAACCTAACTACAGCCATTATAACCAAACTACAGCCATTATAACCAAACTACAGCCATTATAACCTAACTACAGCCATTATAACCTAACTACCACCATTATAACCTAACTACCGCCATTATAACCTAAATGCAGCCATTATAACCTAACTACAGCCATTATAACCTTACTACAGCCATTATAACCAAACTACCACCATTATAACCTAACTACAGCCATTATAACCAAACTACAGCCATTATAACCAAACTACAGCCATTATAACCTAACTACCACCATTATAACCTAACTAACGCCATTATAACCTAACTACCACCATTATAACCTAACTACCACCATTATAACCTAACTACCACCATTATAACCTAACTACCACCATTACAACCTAACTACCACCATTATAACCTAACTACCGCCATTATAACCTGACTACCGCCATTATAACCTAACCACAGGCATTATAACCTAACCACAGCCATTATAACCTAACCACAGCCATTATAACCCAACTACAGCCATTATAATCTAACTACAGCCATAATAATCTAACTACCGCCATTATAACCTAACTACAGCCATTATAACCTTACTACAGCCATTATAACCTAGCTGCAGCCATTATAACCTAACTGCAGCCATTATAACATAACTACAGCCATTATAACCTTACTACAGCCATTATAACCTAGCTGCAGCCATTATAACCTAACTGCAGCCATTATAACATAACTACAGCCATTATAACCTAACTACAGCCATTATAACCTAACTGCAGCCATTATAACCTTACTACAGCCATTATAACCTAGCTGCAGCCATTATAACCTAACTGCAGCCATTATAACATAACTACAGCCATTATAACCTAACTACAGCCATTATAACCTAACTACAGCCATTATAACCTAACTGCAGCCATAATAACCTAACTACAGCCATTATAACCTAACTACAGCCATTATAACCTAACTACAGCCATTATAACCTAACTACAGCCATTATAACCTAACTACCGCCATTATAACCTAACTGCAGCCATTATAACCTAACTACCGCCATTATAATCTAACTACAGCCATTATAACCTAACTACAGCCATTATAACCTAACTGCAGCCATTATAACCTAACTACCGCCATTATAACCTAACTACCGCCATTATAACCTAACTGCAGCCATTATAACCTAACTACAGCCATTATAACCTAACTACAGCCATTATAACCTAACTACCGCCATTATAACCTAACTGCAGCCATTATAACCTAACTACAGCCATTATAACCTAACTACAGCCATTATAACCTAACTACAGCCATTATGACCCAACTACAGCCATTATAACCTAACTACATCCATTGTAACATAACTACCGCCATAACAAGGTAGTGCACAATACAGGGAATAGGGTCCCTTTGGCCACATGACTTCAGTCAAAAGTAGAACTTGCCTTGAAGTTTCCATCGTGATGGAGTTTGAGGCCCTCAAAGTACCTGGAGGGATCTGGTATCGGAGGATTCAGAATCTTCTTGACCCTGTCAGCACTGAACGGAAATGAAAGGAAGTTGCACTTAACCAACTACAAAACATTACATCTAAAACATGATGTAGTCTTTGCAGTCCGTTGGTGTTAAAATACATCACATTTACAATGGACCCCACCCAACCCCCTCACACACACACACACACACACACACACACACACACACACACACACACACACACACACACACACACACACACACACACACACACAGTACTCACTTTCCTTTGCAGAGCAACATGGAGACCAGCAGGACCAGTACAACAACAGCTCCCACCACGGTGACCACCACAAAGTCCTGGTCTAGAACATCAGGACTACCTGAGAACAGGACCAGAGGAACAACATAGAACATACTTACAACATATTTACAACATACATAACAACCACTATTTGACTAAAAGATTGGAATAGAAAAGCCTTCATTTACATTTCTGTCTGTAAGTTTATTTTGAGCATGTGTCTGCCTATCTAAGAATGAAAGAAAGAAATAGGGAAGGAAGGAAGGATGAAGAAGAAGAAGCTGTTTTTCTAGATTCATATGGAAACACACTACTATGCCTGCATTCCAAATGGCAACATATTCCCTGTTTAGTGCAGTACTTTTGGCCCATAGGGCTCTGCACTCTGTAGGGAACTATAGGGCCATTTGGGATACAACCCAAGTATATATACACGTAGACCCACATGTACTAATAACCAATGACATCACTGATGCTGTATTTACCTGTTGGATTCATCTGGCCCAGAGTGGAGACCCATGATGCACTGGGGCTCCAGTCGCTCCACTGACAGTCTGGGTAATCGTCTGGGTCGGCTCGAACTCTGACTCTGACTCTGACCTGGTACCACCTTCCTCTCTCCAGCCTCTCAGGGTCCAGGTCAAAATACGTCTGTTTGTTTGATATGTTCACCTCCACAGCATCCTGCAGTACCACAACATACAGCAAGTGTACTTTTAGATAGTGTACAAAAGATGTGCACTCGTTCACTGCATTCTCTCTTTCACATCTCTCCCCTTTCCCTCGTTATTATCTGTCCTCTGTCTCTGTCTCTCTTCCTCCCCCTTCTCTCTCTCTCTCACCTCCCAGTGATGTAGTTCCTGTTTCCACTGCAGTTGGAAGTCATAGTTGAATATCATGTCTGAAATGGGAGCTCCTGGTGTCCAGACGATTGAGGCATTGGTGACGGTCGGCTTGCCAGGGGGATGCATTTTAACTGCCAAACACAAAACAATGTAGTCATAGTAGTACTAATATATTACTAATATCACTGTAACGTACGCTGGAATAAATGTCGGACCAAGGCGCAGCGAATGTTGAGTTCCACATTGCTAAGTTTCACTTTCTAATAAATAAAGACAAAAACAAATAAACAATAAACTAACAACGAACCGTGACTACAGAGATGCTACGTGCACTAACCTAAAACATTATCCCATAACACAGGTGGGAAAACCAGCTACTTAAATATGATCCCCAATTAGAGACAACGATTTTCCAGCTGCCTCTAATTGGGAATCGTACAAATCACCAACATAGAAAATCAAACCTAGAACTGTAACGGTCGTCGTAATGGATGGACCAAGGCGCAGCGGGTTGAGTGCTCATATTTAACGTTTATTTGAAATAACCACGAACACTTCTCAAAAACAAGAAAACAAGAAACGGACGACAAACAGTCTTGCAGGCAACACACAGCTATGCAAAGAACAACCTCCCTCAAATCCCATGACAAACACATTCCTATTTATAGGACCTTCAATCAGAGGCAACGATAGACAGCTGCCTCCAATTGAAGGCCCCAACCCCAATTACCTAAACATAGAAATAGAAATGACTAGACAGAACATAGAAATACACTAACATAGAACAATGACAAAAACCCCGGAATACACAAACCAAACACCCCTCTACATACACACACACACCCCGAACCATATAAAACAAATACCCCCTGCCACGTCCTGACCAAACTATAATAACAAATAACCCCTTTACTGGTCAGGACGTGACAGTACCCCCCCAAAGGTGCAGACCCCGGATGCACCTAACAAAAAAAATCTTAGAAAAATAAACCCCTTAAACTAAAGGGAGGGAAGGGAGGGTGGCTGCCGTCACCGACGGCTCCCGTGCTACACCCCCCCTCCCCAAACCTCCTACAGTGGAGGTGGCTTAGGCTTAAGTCCCCTACCTGACCAGTCCACCAGCACTGAATACCTCGGCCTGAAGCCTGTCACTGTAGACCCTGGACTGGACTCTGGGAGCTCCGGACTGTAGGGCGACTCTGGGAGCTCCGGACTATAGGGCGACTCTGGGAGCTCCGGACTGTAGGGCGACTCTCTCGGTTCCGGACTGTAGGCCGACTCTCTCGGTTCCGGACTGTAGGCCGACTCACTCGGTTCCGGACTGTAGGCCGACTCACTCGGTTCCGGACAGTGGGCCGTCTCTCTCGGTTCCGGACAGTGGGCCGTCTCTCTCGGTTCCGGACAGTGGGCCGTCTCTCTCGGTTCCGGACAGTGGGCCGTCTCTCTCGGTTCCGGACAGTGGGCCGTCTCTCTACGAGGCACTGTCACCGAAAGCTCTGGACGAGGCACTGTTGCCGGACACTCTGGACGAGGCACTGTTGCCGGAAGTTCTGGACGAGGCACTGTTGCCGGAAGTTCTGGACGAGGCATTGTTGCCGGAAGTTCTGGACGAGGCACTGTTGCCGGAAGTTCTGGACGAGGCACTGTTGCCGGAAGGCCTGGTGCGTGGGGCTGGCTTAGGACACGCCAGACTAAGGACACGCACCACAGGGCTAGTACGAGGAGTAGGGACAGGACGAGCTGGACTGGGCTGACGCACTGGGAGGCCTGGTGCCTGGGGTGGGTACTGGAGGTATCAGACTGGAGACACGCACCCCAAGGCTAGTGCGAGGAGCAGGAGCAGGACGGGTCGGACTGGGCTGACGCACTTGAAGCCTGGTGCGTGGGGCTGGTACTGGAGGTATCAGACTGGAGACACGCACCCCAAGGCTAGTGCGAGGAGCAGGAACAGGACGGGTCGGACTGGGCTGACGCACTTGAAGCCTGGTGCATGGGGCTGGTACTGGAGGTATCAGACTGGAGACACGCACCCCAAGGCTAGTGCGAGGAGCGGGAACAGGACATACTGCACTGGGCTGACGCACTGGAAGCCTAGTGCGTGGGGCTGGTACTGGAGCTATCAGACTGGAGACACGCACCCCAAGGCTAGTGCGAGGAGCGGGAACAGGAGGTACTGCACTGGGTTGACGCACTGGAAGCCTGGTGCGTGGTGCTGGCTTCGGATGTGCCAGACTGGAGACACGCACCTCACGGCTAGTGCGAGGAGCGGGAACAGGATACACTGGACCGTGAAGGCACACTGGCGGTCTCGAGCGCAGTACTGGCACCACCCTTACTGGCTGGATGCCCGCTTCCCCCTGGCAAATGCGGGGCGCTGGCACCGCGCACACCGGCCTGTAAATGCTTGGCCTTGACGCCGTGCGCATCACTCCAACGCACGGGACCTGACCAGTAATAGGCTGCCTCCAATAAGCACGGGGAGTTGGCTTGCGGCTTAATCCTGGCCCCGCCAAACTACCCGTGTGCCCCCCCCCAAAACAATTATTGGGGCTGCCTCTCAGGCTTAAATGCCAACCGTGAACCCCTGTAACAGTCCCAATCTTCGTTCCACTTTTTCTCCACCTGTCTCCATGGCAGGGTCTTGTCCCCTGCCATTATATCCTCCCCTGTCCACGATGTCCTCCACTCCCTTTTCTCCCTGGTCCAAGATCCTTCCTCCTCCTGGGCCCGCTGCTTGGTCCGTGTTTGGTGGGAAGTTCTGTAACGGTCGTCGTAATGGATGGACCAAGGCGCAGCGGGTTGAGTGCTCATATTTAACGTTTATTTGAAATAACCACGAACACTTCTCAAAAACAAGAAACGGACAACAAACAGTCTTGCAGGCAACACACAGCTATGCAAAAGAACAACCTCCCACAAATCCCATGACAAACACATTCCTATTTATAGGACCTTCAATCAGAGGCAACGATAGACAGCTGCCTCCAATTGAAGGCCCCAACCCCAATTACCTAAACATAGAAATAGAAATGACTAGACAGAACATAGAAATATACTAACATAGAACAATGACAAAAACCCCGGAATACATAAACCAAACACCCCTCTAGATACACACACACCCCGAATCATATAAAACAAATACCCCCTGCCACGTCCTGACCAAACTATAATAACAAATAACCCCTTTACTGGCCAGGACGTGACAAGAACCCCACATAGAAATAAATTAACTAGATCAAACCCCCAGTCACGCCCTGACCTACTCCACCATAGAAAATAAGAGCTCTCTATGGACAGGACGTGACAGTAACAGAACTACTAGTACTAAGTTGAATTAGAAATGTTAGTATCAGGTATGAATTAGTATTAAGTTGTATAAATGAATAAGCTTTCCACCATGTTTGTATTGCATTATGTTGTATCATTGTGTATTGATTTTGTGTATTTTGTATGATGACCTCACAAAACCTCATAAAGTTATAGTATCGTATCGTTGTTGTTGGTGTACAGTTAATGTAGTAGTAGTGGGTTAGTAATAGCTGACACATCGTACATAATATCACTCAAATTACTGTACACTTACTGTGGTTAAATGGCTGATACAGGTAGTTAATCTGTATCACATAATCTTCTGCTTGTCCACACTGTACACCAATGGGTATTTCATCATTGTCACAAAAGTGCTGAAAGATAATTTACAGAAGTTCAGTTATCCAGGGTTGTTTGTCTATTGGTCTATATACATGCTATCATTGTTTTATTACTATTATTATTACTATTAGAAAAACGTTATAAAAAGTTATAAAAAATAAACAAATTCCTGGTTAATTTATTCATCCAGATGTTACATTCATGTTATTATTTTTATAATCGTTTTTAAATTCTAGTTTTGATCTATAATAATGCACATATATAACCAAGCATTGGTTTTAACTTGATGTAGTTTTATAAAACTCACTGGATTGCCCTCAAAGACCAGACTGCCGCCTCTCAAAGTTGTGTTGGAACCGCCCAAGGACTTCATCTCACATTGCCTGTAGTTACAACAGTGAACCATTGTTTCAGTTAGCATCCCAAATGGCACCCTATTACATATATAGTGCACTACTTTTGACCAGGACTATGGAATAGGGTTCCAGTTAAGGTTCATTCTTAGTCTTCTTTACCTTTTAAACCCGGGGTATTCACCATGCAGAGTGCAAGGCATGTCTGGGGGCACGCATGTGTTGTTCAACACACATGTGATGTTACTGATGAAGTCATTGACACACTGCAGACCTATGAGAAACAGAAACAGAGAGAGTGAGAGAAAAGGTGACAGAGAGAGCGAAAGAGGCAGAGAGAGAGAGAAAGAGGCAGAGAGGGAGAGAGGGAGAGAGAGAGAAAGAGAAAGAGAGAAGCAGAAAGAGAGGCAGAGAGAGAGGCAGAGAGTGAGAGAGAGAGAGAGAGAGGCAGAGAGTGAGAGAGAGAGAGAGAGAGAGAGAGAGAGAGAGAGAGAAAGAGAGAAAGAGAGAGGCAGAGAGAAATAGAGGCAGAGAGAGAGAGAGGCAGAGAGAGAGAGAGGCAGAGAGCGAGAGAGAGAGGCAGAGAGCGAGAGAGAGAGGCAGAGTGCGAGAGAGAGGCAGAGAGTGAGAGAGAGAGAGAAAGAGAGAGAGGGGCAGAAAGAGAGAGAGCGATAGAGAGAAAGTGAAAGTTTGAGAGAGAGAATAATATATAAATTAAATTGCCTGAATGACAGATGGCTATATACGTTTTTTAATAATTTTTTTATTTCGATTTTTCGGGGGGTGCTGCGACACCCTCAGAATGCCTACTTCATGCAGCTATGGATACAAACCATTATAAATGTTCTTGTAATGCATTGTGAAGAGGGTATTGATGACTTACAGGGCTTTGTTTTGTTTTGAGCATGTCTTCCTATCTAAGAATGAAAGAAAGAAATAGGGAAGGAAGGAAGGAAGAAGAAGAAGAACAAGAAGGAGAAGGAAAGGAGGAGTAGAAGGAAAGGAGGAGAAGAAGGAGAAGAAGGAAAGGACGAGAAGAAAGAGAAGAAGCTATTTTTCACATCTATTAAAGAAACACACTATGGCAACGTATTCCCTATTTAGTGCACTACTGCATTACGTTTTACAGTACTGTAATATAGAATTACAGTAGCTAACTGAAAGTTTTGCTGTAAATTTACAGCAATTTGTTACAGCTTAGGGAAAAGGGTGCAATTTTAGTGCACTATGTAGGGAATAGGAGGCATTTTGGGATGCACACCAAGTACAGTGAGGGAGTACAGTGATCCCCTGCTGATTTTGTACGTTTGCCCACTGACAAAGAAATGATCAGTCTATAATTTTAATGGTAGGTTTATTTGAACAGTGAGAGACAGAATAACAACAAAAAAATCCAGAACAACGCATGTCAAAAATGTTATAAATTGATTTGCATTTTAATGAGGGAAATAAGTATTTGACCCCTCTGCAAAACATGACTTAGTACTTGGTGGCAAAACCCTTGTTGGCAATCACAGAGGTCAGACGTTTCTTGTAGTTGGCCACCAGGTTGCACACATCTCAGGAGGGATTTTGTCCCACTCCTCTTTGCAGATCTTCTCCAAGTCATTAAGGTTTCGAGGCTGACGTTTGGCAACTCGAACCTTCAACTCCCTCCAGAGATTTTCTATGGGATTAAGGTCTGGAGACTGGCTAGGCCACTCCAAGACCTTAATGTGCTTCTTCTTGAGCCACACCTTTGTTGCCTTGGCCGTGTGTTTTGGGTCATTGTCATGCTGGAATACCCATCCACGACCCATTTTCAATGCCCTGGCTGAGGGAAGGAGGTTCTCACCCAAGATTTGACGGTACATGGTCCCGTCCATCGTCCCTTTGATGCGGTGAAGTTGTCCTGTCCCCTTAGCAGAAAAACACCCCCAAAGCATAATGTTTCCACCTCCATGTTTGACGGTGGGGATGGTGTTTTTGGGGTCATAGGCAGCATTCCTCCTCCTCCTTGAGTTGATGCCAAAGAGCTCCATTTTGGTTTCATCTGACCACAACACTTTCACCCAGTTGTCCTCTGAATCATTCAGATGTTCATTGGCAAACTTCAGACGGGCATGTATATGTGCTTTCTTGAGCAGGGGGACCTTGCGGGCGCTGCAGGATTTCAGTCCTTCAAGGCGTAGTGTTTTACCAATTGTTTTCTTGGTGACTATGGTCCCAGCTGCCTTGAGATCATTGACAAGATCCTTCCATGTAGTTCTGGGCTGATTCCTCACCATTCTCATGATCATTGCAACTCCACGAGGTGAGATCTTGCATGGAGCCCCAGGCCGAGGGATATTGACAGTTCTTTTGTGTTTCTTCCATTTGCGAATAATCGCACCAACTGTTGTCATCTTCTCACCAAGCTGCTTGGTGATGGTCTTGTAGCCCATTCCAGCCTTGTGTAGGTCTACAATCTTGTCCCTGACATCCTTGGAGAGCTCTTTGGTCTTGGCCATGGTGGAGAGTTTGGAATATGATTGATTGATTGATTGCTTCTGTGGACAGGTGTCTTTTATACAGGTAACAAGCTGAGATTAGGAGCACTCCCTTTAAGAGTGTGCTCCCAATCTCAGCTCATTACCTGTATAAAAGACACCTGGGAGCCAGAAATCTTTCTGATTGAGAGGGGGTCAAGTACTTATTTCCCTCATTAAAATGCAAATCAATTCATACATTTTTTGACATGCGTTTTTCTGGATTTTGTTTTTGTTATTCTGTCTCTGACTGTTCAAATAAACCTGCCATCAAAATTATAGACTGATCATTTCTTTGTCAGTGGGCAAACGTACAAAATCAGCAGGGGATCAAATACTTTTTTCCCCTCACTCTATATATTGTATAGTATAGCCTAGTGAATCCCCGAGCTGGCAAGGTAGAAAACAATCTGCTGTTCTGCCCTTCAGCAAGACAGTTAAACCCCAAAAACAACTGCTCCCTGGGGTCCGGATGATGTCGATTAAGGCAGCCCGCTGCACCTCTCTGATTCAGAGAGACACATTGCAGTTGAATACATTCAAACGTGTATCAATTATGCTGTATTTACCTGTTGGCTGTGGCTTCATCTGGCCCACAGCAGACACCCATGATGCACTGGGGCTCCAGTCGCTCCACTGACAGTCTGGGTAATAGTATGGGTCGGCTCGAACCCTGACTCTGACCTGATACCTCCTTCCTCTCTCCAGCCTCTCAGGGTCCAGGTCAAAATACTTCTGTTTGTTTGATATGTTCACCTCCACAGCATCCTGCAGTACCACAACATACAGCAAGTGTACTTTTAGATAGTGTACAAAAGATGTGCACTCGTTCACTGCATTCTCTCTTTCACATCTCTCCCCTTTCCCTCGTTATTATCTGTCCTCTGTCTCTGTCTCTCTTCCTCCCCCTTCTCTCTCTCTCTCACCTCCCAGTGATGTAGTTCCTGTTTCCACTGTAGTTGGAAGTCATAGTTGGATATCATTTTTGAAATGGGAGCTCCTGGTGTCCAGACGATTGAGGCATTGGTGATGTTTGGCTTGCCAGGGGGATGCATTTTAACTGCCAAACACAAAACAATGTAGTCATAGTGGTACTAATATATTACTAATATCACTGTAACAGAACTACTAGTACTAAGTTGAATTAGAAATGTTAGTATCAGGTATGAATTGGTATTAAGTTGTATACAGTGCATTCAGAAAGTATTCAGACCCCTTCCCTTTTTCCACATTTTGTTAGGTTACAGCCTTATTCTAAAATTGATTAAATTAAACAATTTCCCCATCAATCTACACACAACACCCCATAATGACAAAGCAAAAACATTTTTTTTAAATGTTTGCAAACGTATTAAAAGTAAAAAACAAAAAAAACGTATTTACATACTTATTCAGACCCTTTGCTATGAGACTCGAAATTGAGCTCAAGTGCATCCTGTTTCCCTTGATCATCCTTGAGATTGTAATCCACCTGTGGTAAATTAAATTGATTGGATATGATTTGGAAAGGCACACACCTGTCTATATAAGGTCCCACAGCTGACAGTGCATGTCAGAGCGAAAACCAAGCCATGAGGTTGAAGGAAATGTCCGTAGAGCTCCGAGACAGGATTGTGTCAAGGCGCAGATCTGGGGAAGGTTACCAAAACAGTTTTGCGGCATTGAAGGTCCCCAAGAAGACAGTGGCCTCCATCTTTCTTAAATGGAAGAACTTTGGAACCACCAAGACGCTTCCTAGAGCTGGCCGCTCGGCCAAACTGAGCAATAGGGGAGGTGACCAAGAATCCAATGGTCAATCTGACAGAGCTCCAGAGTTCCTCTATGGAGATGGCAAAACCTTCCAGAAGGACAACCATCTCTGCAGCATTCCACAAATTCGGCCTTTATGGTAGAGTGGCCAGACGGAAGCCGTTCCTCATTAAAAGGCACAACAGCCCACTTGGAGTTTGCCAAAAAGGCACCTAAAAGACTCTCACACCGTGAGAAACAAGATTCTCTGGTCTGATGAAACCAATATTGAACTCTTTGGCCTGAATGCCAGACGTCACGTCTGGAGGAAACCTGACACCATCCTTATGGTGGTGGAATGGGAGAAACTCCCCAAACCATCATGCTGTGGAGATGTTTTTCAGCCGAATGCACTGGGAGACTAGTCAGGACTGAGGGAAAGATGAACGGAGCAAAGTACAGAGAGATCCTTGATGAAAACCTGCTTCAGGACCTCAGACTGAGATGACGGTTCACCTTCCAACAGAACAATGACCTTGAGCACACAGCCAAGACAACGCAGGAGTGGCTTCGGGACAAGTCTCTGAATGTCCTTGAGTGGCCCAGCCAGAGCCTGGACTTGAACCCGATCGAACATCTCTGGAGAGACCTGAAAATAGCTGAGCAGCAACGCTCCCCATCCAATCTGACAGAACTTGAGAGGATCTGCAGAGAAGAATGGGAGAAACTCCCCAAATACAGGTGTGCCAAACTTGTAGCATTATACCCATGACAACTCGAGGCTGTAATTTCTGCCATAGGTGCTTCAACAAAGTACTGAGTAAAGGGTCTGAATACTGTCATGACGTTGCCCTCTTTGGGTACAGCGAGCACAGTTGACCCCCTCCCCCATCCCCCTACTTCTGCACCATCTCCCTCTGTCTATCTAGACCCAGGCTGCTGTGGTCAGAAGGGGTCGTAAATTACTAAAAGAATGTCCTGCCTCATGGCCACAGTATAAAGAGACAAGAGTGGGTTTTGTATAGAGAACAAAGGATTCTTCCACCTCACAGAACTGGAGAATCGAATGACATTTATGTTCTGGAGAAGGTATAAAAGATCGGTGAAGAATCCAGCTACGAACTGGTCCGTTTGGTACAATGTTGTGAAATTCATAAGAGACAATACGGGCCATATTACCATTATAATGTTTATATAATAACCTCAGCTATGAGACTTACATCTAAATGGTTGTATAAAATTAATGAAAAAGGATGGAACTGTTTGTGAAATTGTGTAAATGTGATTTTGGACTGTTAATGAAGGAAACTCCAATTCCCTTTGGAGTCTTAACTAAGTCATCGGCACGCCCCCAGGGACACAGACAGGACAAGGCGTCATGTGACAGCCTTTTCTACGTTCAGTATATAAACCCCTCAGGGTTTCTTTCCCTAGATCAGGCCTCCACTCCATTACGAGTTGGCTAATAGGTTTGACCATGCGCCCCTCTACTGAACTTTAGCCATACCACATGGTTAAAATATTAGACTATCGATACAGAATAAGAACAAGTCTTTGATATTAATTACTAGTCTGCAGCTAGGAATTCGGTATCATTGCACGCGAAGACCGCCGAAACATCTCTCCTATAACGACATGAATGAATGTCGCTTTGAAATATCCATTCTAACCGAGAGAGAGAGAGAGAGAGAGAGAGAGAGAGAGAGAGAGAGAGAGAGAACGCGAGGACGAAACTCTCCAACAGAACAGAACTTTTCAACAAAGATCCCGACGACACACTGAGCGTAAATATATATTGATTGCAATTGTTCCCGAATGAGTGAGCGTTCATGTGCAAAGGATTAGCATTTCAATTGTATAATATTCAACTTTGAACCAACTCTTTTGTTTAACAAGCCGCCATGCCGGTTTAGCCCACTAGGGCACATTCCTCTACCATTTCTTTGTGACGATAACTACTGTTTGTATGCTTTCTGTGAATTACTTAGTTTAGTAAATAAATGATTTTAAGACAATTGATGTATGGATAACTTAGTGAAGACTGGGTTCATGCAGATAACAACAATTTACGACGTTTGGAATGAGACTGACGCGAGGTAAAAATACATCATTAAATCAGAAGATAATCGATCAGATACTATAATATCTGAAAGTTATATTAGGAAAATTATAACCTTGTAATCTGAATATTTTTCTTGGTGCCCCGACCTCCTAGTTAATTACAGTTACACGATGAATCAGTTAATCGAGTGATAATAATTACAGAGAGTTATTTGCTAAACATGTCTTCAGTTTAATGATGCCAAAGACACGACAATACTTATGTAAATGTGATATTTCCTGTTTTTTGGGGGGGGGGGGTTGTTGCAAAAAAACATTTTTTTTTTGTTTTTTACACATTTGCAAAAATGTATAAAAACCTATTTTTGTCATTATAGGGTTTTGTGTGTAGATTGATTAGGGGGAAAAAACTATTTAATTAATTTTAGAATAAGGCTGTAACATAACAAAATGTGGAAAAAGTCTGTTTGTATTGCATTATGTTGTATCATTGTGTATTGATTTTGTGTATTTTGTATGATGACCTCACAAAACCTCATAAAGTTATAGTATCGTATCGTTGTTGTTGGTGTACAGTTAATGTAGTAGTAGTAGGTTAGTAATAACTGACACATCGTACATAATATCACTCAAATTACTGTACACGTACTGTGGTTAAATGGCTGATACAGGTAGTTCATCTGTATCACATAATCTTCTGCTTGTCCACACTGTACACCAATGGGTATTTCATCATCGTCCCAAAAGTGCTGAAAGATAATTTACAGAAGTTCAGTTATCCAGGGTTGTTTGTCTATTGGTCTATATACATGCTGTCATTGTTTTATTACTATTATTATTATTATTATTATTAGAAAAACGTTATAAAAAATTATCAAAAATAAACAAATTCCTGGTTAATTTATTCATCCAGATTAATGTGTTACATTCATGTTATTACTTATATAATCTGTTTTTAAATTATAGTTTTTATCTATAATAATGCACATATATAAGCAAGCATTGCTTTTAACTTGATGTAGTTTTATAAAACTCACTTGATTGCCCTCAAAGACCAGACTGCCGCATCTCAAAGTTGTGTTGGAACCGCCCAAGGACTTCATCTCACATTGCCTGTAGTTACAACAGTGAACCACTGTTTCAGTTAGCATCCCAAATGGCACCCTATTACATATATAGTGCACTACTTTTGACCAGGACTATGGAATAGGGTTCCAGTTAAGGTTCATTCTTAGTCTTCTTTACCTTTTAAACCCGGGGTATTCACCATGCAGAGTGCAAGGCATGTCTGGGGGCACGCATGTGTTGTTCAACACACATGTGATGTTACTGATGAAGTCATTGACACACTGCAGACCTATGAGAAACAGAGTGAGAGAAAGAGAGAGAGAGATAATTCAATAGTTGTGGCTTAGCATTGTTTAATAGCCAGTTTTATCAGGCTCTATATCATGTTTTTTCATATATCATACAATGGCAAGAAAAAGTATGTGAACCCTTTGGAACGTGATCAAGACAAAGGAGAAGATTGTGGACTACAGTAAAAAGAGGACCGAGCACACCTCCATTCTCATCGATGGGGCTGCAGTGGAGCAGGTTGAGAGCCTCAAGTTCCTTGGTGCCCACATCACCAACAAACTAACATGGTCCAAGCACACCAAGACAGTTGTGAAGAGGGCATGACATAACCTATTCCCCCTCAGGGGACTGAAAAGATTTGGCATGGGTCCTCAGATCCTCAAAAGGTTCAACAGCTGCACCATCAAGAGTATCCTGACTGGTTGCATCACTGCCTGGTATGGCAACTGCTGGGCATCCGACCGCAAGGCACTACAGAGGGTAGTGCGAACGGCCCAGTACATCACTGGGGTCATGCTTCCTGCCATCCAGGACCTCTATACCAGGCGGTGTCAGAGGAAGGCCTAAAAATTGTCAAAGACTCCAGCCACCCTAATCATAGACTGTTCTCCCTGCTACCGCACGGCAAGTGGTACCGGAGCGCCACGTCTAGGTCCAAGAGGCTTCTAAACAGTTCTACCCCCAAGCCATAAGACTCCTGAACATCGAAACAAATGGTTTCCCAGACTATTTACATTCCCCCCCCCTCTTTACACCGCTGCTACTCTCTTATCCTCTATGGACAGTCACTTTAATAACTGTACCTTAATGTACATACTACCTCACTAACAGGTGCCCCCACACATTGACTCTGTATCGGTACCCCCCTGTATATAGTCTCGCTATTATTATTTTACTGCTGCTCTTTAATTACTTGTTACTTTTGTCTCTTATTCTTATCCGTATTTTTTAAATGCATTGTTGGTTAGTGGATCGTAAGTAAGCATTTCACTGTAAGGTCTACACCTGTTGTATTCGGCACATGTGACTAATACAATTTGATTTGATTTACCTGGATTACTGCATAAATTGGTCATCAAATTTGATCTGATCTTCATCTAAGCCACAACAATAGACAAACATAGTGTGCTTAAACTAATAATACACTAATTATTGTATTTTCTTGTCTATATTGCATACATCATTTAAACATTCACAGTGTAGGTTTGAAAAAGTATGTGAACTCTTAGGCTAATGACTCTTAGGCTAATCAGGAGTAAGCTAACCTGGAGTCCAATCAATGAGACAAGATTGGAGATGTTGGTTAGAGCTGCCTTGCCCTATAAAACACACTCACAAAATTTGAGTTTGCTAATCACAAGAAGCATTGCCTGATATGAACCATGCCTCGAACAAAAGAGATCTCAGAAGACCTAAGATTAAGAATTGTTGACTTGCATAAAGCTGGAAAGGGTTACAAAAATATCTCTGAAAGCCTTGCTGTTCATCAGTCCGGTAAGACAAATTGTCTATAAATGGAGACAGTTCAGCACTGTTGCTACTCTCCCTAGGAGTGGCCGCCCTGCAAAGATGACTGCAAGAGCACAGCGCAGAATGCTCAATGAGGTTAAGAAGAATCCTAGTGTCAGCTAAAGAATTACAGAAATCTCTGGAACATGCTAACATCTCTGTTGACGAGTCTATGATACGTAAAACGCTAAACAAGAATGGTGTTCATGGGAGGACACCAAGGAAGAATCCACTGTTGTCCAAAAAAAACATTGCTGCACGTTTGAAGTTTTCAAAAGTGCACCTGGATGTTCCACAGCACTACTGGCAAAATATTCTGTGGACAAATGAAACTACTGCTGAGTTGTTTGGAAGGAACACAGAAAAAAAGGCACAGCACACCAACATCAAAACCTCATCCCAACTGTAAAATATGGTGGAGGGAGCATCATGGTTTGGGGCTGCTTTGCTGCCTCAGGGCCTGGACAGCTTGCTATCATCGATGGAAAAATGAATTTCCAAGTTTATCAAGACATTTTGCAGGAGAATGTTAGGCTATCTGTCTGCCAATTGAAGCTCAACAGAAGTGGGGTGATGCAACAGGACAACGACCCAAAACACAGAAGTAAATACGCCTTCTGGAGTGGCCCAGTCAGAGTCCTGACCTCAACCCGATTTGAGATGCTGTGGCATGACCTAAAGAGAGCAGTTCACACCAGACATCCAAATAATATTGCTGAACTGAAACAGTTTTGTAAAGAGGAATGGTCCAAAATTCCTCCTGACCATTGTGCAGGTCTGATCCGCAACTACAGAAAACGCTTGGTTGAGGTTATTGCTGCCAAAGAAGGGTCAACCAGTTATTAAATCCAAGGGTTCACATACTTTTCCACCCTGCACTGTGAATGTTTGCATGGTGTGTTCAATAAAGACATGAAAACATTATCAACTAAAACAAACAGCAAATGCATCCAACAAGTTTGTAGAGTCACAAGCTTGATATAATCACTGTGTGCTATGAATATACAACCTAATACTTAACTTTTTACTACTTTAATATACATATTTGTGAATTTATCCCAATACTTTTGGTCCCCTAAAATGGGTGGACTATGTACAAAAAGTGCCGTAATTTCTAAAAAGGTTCCCCCGATATGGATGAAAATACACAAAAAATAAAGCCGACAGTCTGCACTTTAACCTCATAGTCGTTATAAATGTGCTTGTAATGCATTGTGAAGGGTATTGATGACTTACAGGGCTGTGGTTGGCTGGAGCAGGTTAGTAGGGGGAGGAGCAGGATGACATAGAGACACCATAGAACCTCCATTATGACTTCCTGGTCCTTTTTCTCATTCTAGAACACAGTAGGAGACATGACCTTAGCAACAGGTGGCAGGTGGCTTAGTGTTCCAAATGGTACCCTATTTCTTATATACGGCACTACTTTTGACCAGGGCTCATTGGGCTCTGGTCAAAAGTGGTGCACTATGTAGGGAATAGGATGCCATTTGGGATGGAAAACAGAAGGAACCATAAGGGAGAAAAAAAGTGTATATGAATTTTCTGTCTGTTTGCGTGGTGTGTTTTTTTACATGAAAGTAGATTAAGTGTTGTCAGTTGTATCAATGCCATACGCATGCCAGTGGTGATTTTAGCATACAATCTTGGTGGGGCAAACTCAAACTTTTGTAACACATGCCAGTAAAGCCATTTTATTATTTTACTAGGCCTATGTGGTCTAAAAATCAAGGAAAATACAATCACGAGCACCACACTATACCGACGCACAGGCTGCGCTTTGCGCAACCAAAACAACCCTCGCAATATCAACTGGAATTACATAAGTCTATTACTGAACTTTTTGTGGAAAAAAACTATTTGAATGAGAACAGTGTCACTGTCAAACATGGTTACAGACCCAACAACATTTTATAGTATCCCCTCCTCGTGAAGAAAAGCACATGAGCTTATTATAATACACAAAGTAAGCAAAACAATGAAATCATTCCAACATTGTCTAAAATTATGAATAAGATACTGTACTGAGCTATACCTATATAAGCAATATAGCAATTGAGATGTACAAACCATGGCATAAGGGAACGATGAGCGGATAAGAGGCAAGCTGTAATTTCGATTAAGACATTAATGAGCGAGTAGTCGATATAACTATTTGTTCAGCACTTTTGAAATGTACAGGGACAGAGTTCAGAAAATTGGCCATTCTTACAGTGTTTTCCTTGTACACCAAGTCAGAACCTTAGGCTAAATAATGGGGGCATATAAGCACACAATGAAAGCGCTTACAATATTCAATGATGACATTTCTCTAAAACAGGCTATAGGCTACATGTGCACCACCAAGTCAGAACAGTAGACTAAGTTCTAAGGGGGAGAGGTACCAAATTCTTAGGATGAGGCCTTATGGGCTACCAACAGCGGACTATACAACATACACTTAGTATTACTTTCTTAGCTACTGTATACATATCTCCCTGGCATATTACATAATTTATCCAGCAGTATCAAGACATATTTTTGGACACAACCGTTGTTGTTCTGTGCTCACTTGAATGTGGCGCAGTGGTCCTTCTTGTGGGAAAACTTTGTCATCAAAGTCTGGCATTCTCTGGATTTATGCTGCTTTCAAGACAACTGGGAACTCGGAATAAAACAAACAATCATGACGTCAGTGTTCTTCAGGTCAGAGATCTAGAAAGAGGCCAGAGTTCCCGACTTGGAATTTCAGGTTGGATGACCGTTCAAAACGTATTTTTCAAGTCTGAGCCTGTTTTATTCCGAGTTGCCAGTTGTCTTGAATGTGGTAGAAATCATGCTGGATTGACTACATGACCAATGTATTCAACCTTTTCTGACCTATGGTGTTGCATGTGAATGTTAATCCATTTAAGCTTGGAAAAGAGAACCTTTCAGACAGATGTTTTAAATCCTTAAACCCAGACTTGGACCACACACCCTCTCTACCGAATTGCAGACAAGGAAAGCAAAAGAGTGATTGCTTTGCGACTCTTGCAGTTAGCCATTGATTCCTTCCAAACCACAGTAAAATTAGCGATTTCCGACATGTTGTGCAATGTTTATGTCCAATGGCCGATGAGCACCAATACTTTTATATATAATTTGAAAAGGATTTGACAGCAGATTGTCAAGGTGATTCATGATGATGTGTCACGTCCGTCGTTTAAATAAGTGGACCAAGGCGCAGCGGGAGTAGAGTTCCACATTTTTTTAATAGTGAAACTCCCAACAAAACAACAAAGACATAACAAACGTGCAATACGGAGCGCACATAGGCACTAACTCCAAACAATATCCCACAACGCAGGTGGGAAAAGGGACACACTAAGTATGACCCCCAATTAGAGGTAACGATACTCAGCTGCCTCCAATTGGGAACCATACTCACACCAACTTAAAAACACAATAGCTAGAAACCCCCCTAGTCACGCTCTGACCTATTACACCATAGAGAACCCCGAGGGCTATCTATGGTCAGGGCGTGACATGATGACTGTTTGTCTAGCTTGCTAGCTAAGATTGTGAAAGTATGATGTTGACATCAGTCCAATCAAAGCTACAGTATATGTAACGTGATTTGACATTTTATCTGTGGCCAATAAGCTTCAACCTTCTTGGAGGGGCATTTTTAATGTAAATCTATGGCAGCACCCAAGAGGGCTTGAACTACCTAGCTCTCCCTGTAGATTCGGCAGTGACATAGTGTCCCCATGAGTGACAGAACATTGAGCCAATCAAGGCGCAACTAGAGAAAATTACCAACGCCTATGCTGTGCTTTTGCTGGCCGCCCCTACACCACAGAAAGCACTGAGCTAGGCTGGAACACCTGCATATTGGAGCTGCGTTACTCAAGAAAAAGGCCATGTTTGTATGCAGATTTGCAAACTGATATGGGATACAAATGAATGCAAAAATAACATGCAAAAAACATACAATGTTTTAAAAGTATATATATGTATATGTACAGTTGAAGTCGGAAGTTTACGTACATTTAGGTTGGAGTCATTATTAAAACTTGTTTTTCAACCACTCCACAAAATTTCTGGTTAACAAACAATAGTTTTGGCAAGTCGGTTAGGACATCTACTTTGAGCATGACACAAGTAATTTTTCCAAGAATTGTTTACAGACAGATTATTTCACTTAAAATTCACTGTATCACAATTCCAGTGGGTCAGAAGTTTACATACACTAAGTTGACTGTGCCTTTAAACAGCTTGGAAAATTCCAGAAAATGATGTCATGGCATTAGAAGCTTCTGATAAGCTAATTGACATCATTTGAGTTAATTGGAGGTGTATCTGTGAATGTATTTCAAGGCCTACCTTCAAACTCAGTGCCTCTTTGCTTGACATCAAGGGAAAATCTAAAGAAATCAGCCAAGACCTCAGAAAAAAACTGTAGACCTCCACAAGTCTGAATCATCCTTGGGAGCAATTTTCAAATGCCTGAATGTACCACGTTCATCTGTACAAACAATAGTACGCAAGTATAAACACCATGGGACCACACAGCCATCCTACCTCTCAGGAAGGAGACTCGTTCTGTCTCCTAGAGATGAACGTACTTTACGAAAAGTGCAAATCAATCCCAGAACAACAGCAAAGGACCTTGTGAAGATGCTGGAGGAAACCGGCACAAAAGTATCTATATCCACAGTAAAACGAGTCCTATCTCAACATAACCTGAAAGGCCGCTCAGCAAGGAAGAAGCCACTGCTCCAAAACCGCCATAAAAAAGCCACAATACGGTTTGCAACTGCACATAGGGACAAAGATCGTACTTCTTGGAGAAATGTCCTCTGGTCTGATGAAACAAAAATAGAACTGTTTGGCCATAATGACCATCATTATGTTTGGAGGAAAAAGGGGGAGGCTTGCAAGCCGAAGAACACCATCCCAACAGTGAAGCACGGGGGTGGCAGCATCATGTTGTGGGGGTGCTTTGCTGCAGGAGGGACTGGTGCACTTCATAAAATAGATGGCATCATGAGGACGAAACTTATGTGGATATATTGAAGCAACATCTCAAGACATCAGTCAGGAAGTTAAAGCTTGGTCACAAATGAGTCTTCCAAATGGACAATGACCCCAAGCGTACTTCCAAATTGTGGCAAAATGGCTTAAGGACAACGAAGTCAAGGTATTGGAGTGGCCATCACAAAGCTATGTCCTCAATCCTATAGAAAATTTGTGGGCAGAACTGAAAAAGCGTGTGGGAGCAAGGAGGCCTACAAACCTGACTCAGTTACACCAGCTCTGTCAGGAGGAATGGGCCAAAATTCCCCCATATTATTGTGGGAAGCTTGTGGAAGGCTACCCAAAACGTTTGACCCAAGTTAAACAATTTAAAGGCAATGCTACCAAATACTAATTGAGGGTATGTAACTTCTGGCCCACTGGGAATGTGATTAAAGAAATAAAAGCTGAAACAAATCATTCTCTCTACTATTATTCTGACATTTCACATTCTTAAAATAAAGTGGTGATCCTAACTGACCTAAGACAGGGAAGTTTTACTAGGATTAAATGTCAGGAATTGTGAAAAACTGAGTTTAAATGTATTTGGCTAAGGTGTATGTAAACTTCTGACTTCAACTGTATATATGCTTCCATAGCTATACATTTTACCTCATTTCTACCAGCATGTTAAATGTGCAACCAGAGGGGGAAAAAACTCTACTGGAATATGTTCCCGGCATTCTTCCGATGGCATTGAGGAGTACACCACTTCAGTCACTTGCTTCATCAATAAGTGCATCAATGACGTCATCCCCACAGTGACTGTACGTACATACCCCAACCAGAAGCCATGGATTACAGGCAACATCCGCACTGAGCTAAAGGGTAGAGCTCCCGCTTTCAAGGAACGGGACTCTAACCCGGAAGCTTATAAGAAATCCCGCTATGCCCTCTGACGAACCATCAAACAGGCAAAGCGTCAATACAGGACTAAGATCGAATCGTACTACACCAGCTCCGACACTCGTCGGATGTGGCAGGGCTTGCAAACTATAACAGACTTCAAAGCGAAGCACAGTTGAGACCTGCCCAGACTAAACACCTCCCTCTGCAACTGGATCCTGGACTTCCTGATGGGCAGCCCCCATGTGGTAAGGGTAGGTAACAACACATCTGCCACGCTGATCCTCAACACGGGGGCCCCTCAGGTGTGCGTGCTCAGTCCCCTACTGTACTCCCTGTTCACTCATGACTGCACGGTCAGGCACAACTCCAACACCATCATTAAGTTTGCCGATGACACAACAGTGGTAGGCCTGATCACCGACAACAAACGAGACAGGTGGTTGATAGGTGGTTGAAGGTTGCGCAAGAGCTAAATGTTTATATCAGAGGATGGCTCATAATAATGCATTGAATGGAGTTAATAGAATGGTATCAAACACATGTAATCAGTGTGTTAGATGTGTTTGATACCCTTCCATTAATTCCGTTCCAGCCATTACTATGAGTCTGTCCTCCGATTAAAAGAGCCACCAGCCACCACTGGTTTCTGTACATTGTTTGCTGTGAAGCCTTCTGATGTCATGTTCAATGTCAAATGTACCAACAGTCCTGTGTGTCCCAATTCAGGGCTTTCCAGCCCTGACCTGGTAGCCTGGTCCCAGATCAGGGCTTTCCTGCCTTAACCTGATAGCCTGGTACCAGATCTGTTTGCGCTCTTGTTTGGCATGACAAGGAGTTGGCATGATAGCACAAACAGTCTGGCACTCAGGCTACTGTCCAGGGCCTGCATTCATAAAGCCTCTCAGAGTAGGATTGCTGATCTAGGATCAGTTCTGCCTTTTAGGTCACAGTTACAAAAACAGAGGGGGGGGGTCTGATCCGAGATCAGCACTCCTACTCTGAGATTCTTTATGAATACTGTCCCTGGTGGTCATTGTCCCTCTTATTGGTCTGGCGGATGAATCAGAATTAGTTGGGTAACATAGATAATTAAGATGTTTTATTTGCATAATATGCTCACGTGAGATACTTGTCATTAGAATGTATCCCTTTGGACTTTGGTGCTATGCAGAATATCAGAAAGGGAAGAGGACAGAATGGAACATTGTCTACATATGTGTGTGTGTATGTGTGTGTTTTACTGAGGATGGGCCTCTATGAGATAGCAATGACAGAGGAGATTTACGATGTCTTTTGATAATAATGCCTAAAGAGCATTCCAGAGGACATGAGCTAATGGTTCTGTTCTATACCGTACCAGGGAGAGACGGTTCCAGTTTGGGGTAGGAGGACCAGACACTGGTCTATACAATGAAAACTGTTGACACAGCAGTGGCTGTCTGCTATGTTTTATAGATATCTTTCATACAAAACTTACCTTGTGACCATTCTATGTATCTGTTGTTCGTCATGTACGTTGAGAGGGGTGTATCTTGGCTATAAAAGATCTTTGTACTTTTGTGTTGACACTTTTCAATGGTTCATTGAAAGTCAAAGTGCAAAAGCATCTTAATTATTAAAGATGTAGTTTTAAGTATAACTCTGACTGGTGTGTGAAGTTTGTAACTCTCCTCATTTGGTAATTCTGAAATTAGCCACCACATTACATTTTTACATTTTAGTCATTTAGCAGACGCTCTTATCCAGAGGGACTTACAGTAGTGAATACATACATTTCATGCATTTTTTTTTTGTACTGGCCCCCCGTGGGAATCGAACCCACAACCCTGGCGTTGCACACACCATGCTGGCGTTGCAAACACCATGCTCTACCAACTGAGCCACAGGGAAGGCATTGGTCTCTGGTCAGAGACATTGGTCTCTGGGTCAGACATTAGGAAGTTCCCTTCAGTGAAGTGAAACAACACAGCAGACATTATCAACCTCTGAGAAAACAATTTAAAGGTCAGTATCGCAGAGAACACACACATGCCCACCCAAGCAAGTGCAGTCTTAACACACTCACACTCACAAAACAAATTATCCATGCACACACACACAAGCACATTCTGCATGCATGCACACACAGTACTCACAGACACATGCATACATACACACATACACACATGCACACACACACATGCACACACGCGCACACATGCACACACACACGCACGCACACACGCACACACACACACACACACACAGGGGCTGCAGGTAAGAAAACCACAACGTCCTCGTTTCCCAGAATGTTTACAAGCTGTTTCCAATAACAAACAAACCGCAAACCACTAAGACCCCCATCCCTCCTCCTCTCTTCTCTACCTCTCTTCTCATCCTCTCCCAAACCAAACCTCATACTAACACCCCCGTCCCTCCTCCTCTCTTCTCTACCTCTCTTCTCATCCTCTCCCAAACCAAATCTCATACTAACACCCCCGTCCCTCCTCCTCTCTTCTCTACCTCTCTTCTCATCCTCTCCCAAACCAAACCTCATACTAAGACCCCCGTCCCTCCTCCTCTCTTCTCTACCTCTCTTCTCATCCTCTCCCAAACCAAATCTCATACTAACACCCCCGTCCCTCCTCCTCTCTTCTCTACCTCTCTTCTCATCCTCTCCCAAACCAAACCTCATACTAACACCCCCGTCCCTCCTCCTCTCTTCTCTACCTCTCTTCTCATCCTCTCCCAAACCAAACCTCATACTAACACCCCCTCCATTCTTCTTCTTATCATGTACACCTCTCATCCTCTCCCCCCCTCTCTTTTTTGACTGGTTCTACAGTATACTCAAAGAAAAATAGGGGATATCTAGAACCTAAAGGGGTTCTTAGGCTGTCCTTATAGGAGAACTGTTTGAAGAACCATTTTTGGTTCTAGATAGAACCCTTTTGGTTTCTTTCCACAGAGGGTTCTACACGGAACCAAAAAGGGTTCTCCTATGGGGACAGCCAATGAACCCTTTGAACCATTTTTTCTAAGAGTATATACCCACTCACTCCCTCACTGGCAGTGTCTGAAATCTGGCTTGCCTACTACTTGCATACTGTGTGATAATCTGTGTACTAATGGTACTACATACTATTTAGAACGTGCTGTTTAGTATACATGTATACAGTCAGCAACAAATAACAGAAAACAAGCTTCATCCTAGTGAGAATGTGTCATCTGAAGCACAACTGTGTTGATTCCAGCCATTCCTTCATTTTGGTAGGGCAAGTACCCTCAGCTGATTATCAGCTGTTGTCAGACACACGTAGATTTCAAAACATGATTCTGTTCCTCAATAGTGTGCAGTGAATTCTACTAGATGAAAAAACTAAATCAGTATGACATGCTGGTATTTAAAGAATACTACAGTTTTGACATTTCACAAACTATAAAACTTTTTCACAGTCCAAATGCTACTATTTAGAATGTTGTGGTGTTTAGACATGGCCGCTTACATCTCTGACTCCCCCCTCCCCATCTTCTCTCTGACTCCCCCCTCCCCCTCCCCATTGTCGCTCTGACTCCCCCCTCCCCCTCACCCTCGTCTCTGACTCCTCCCTCCCCCTCTTCTCTCTGACTCCCCCCTCCCTCTCCGACTTCCTTTCCACCAACACTCACTCCCTGACTCTCCCCTCACCTCCCCCTCCTGTCTTTGACTTCCTCTGTACCTGTGGCTGGGTGTGTACATCCTGTCCTACTTAAACACTGGGCCAAATCAACCCCTAGGTTACATCCTGACTGGCACCCTTGTTCCCTATAGAGTGCACTATATACCCTAGAGGCCCTGGTTAAAAGTAGTACACAATATAAGAAATAGGGTGCCATTTGGAACACACTCCTAAGCCCCTCCACAATGAGGACAATGGTCTCCAGTTCAACCGTACCTCAACCCACAAGGTGTGCAGGGTTTTGTTCTAGTTCTATATGAACATCCTGTCCAAGTAAACCCAGGCCCAGATCAGCTCCTAGTCCTCTACATAATAAAGCCCTAATCAACCCTTAGCCCCCTCTATAATAAAGCCCTAATCAACCCCAAGCCCCCTCTATAATAAAGCCCTAATCAGCCCCTAGCCCCCTCCGTAATTAAGCCCTAATCAAACCCTAGCCCCCTCTGTAATGAAGCCCTATTCATCCCTTAGTCCCCTACATAATGAAGCCCTAATTAACCCCTAGCCCCCTCCATGATGAGGCCCTAATAAGCCCTTAGCCCCCTCCATGATGAGGCCATAGACAGCCCATATACCCCTCCATAATGAAGCCCGCATCATCCCTCAGCAACCTCCGTAATGAGGCCCTAATCAACTCCTAGCCCCCTCCACAATGAGGACAGTGGTCTTCAACCTTGATCCTAGAAATCTAAAGGGTGTGCAGGGTTGTGGTGCAGCCCAGCACTAACACAGAACAAAAAGGCTGGCATATAGTACAGGAGTATATCAAATATAGAATATATACACTGCTCAAAAAAATAAAGGGAACACTAAAATAACACATCCTAGATCTGAATGAATGAAATAATCTTATTAAATACTTTTTTCTTTACATAGTTGAATGTGCTGACAACAAAATCACACACAAATAATCAATGGAAATTTTGGAGTCACACTCAAAATTAAAGTGAAAAACCACACTACAGGCTGATCCAACTTTGATGTCATGTCCTTAAAACAAGTCAAAATGAGGCTCAGTAGTGTGTGTGGCCTCCACGTGCCTGTATGACCTCCCTATAATGCCTGGGCATGCTCCTGATGAGGTGGCGGATGGTCTCCTGAGGGATCTCCTCCCAGACCTGGACTAAAGCATCCGCGAACTCCTGGACAGTCTGTGGTGCAACGTGGCGTTGGTGGATGGAGCGAGACATGATGTCCCAGATGTGCTCAATTGGATTCAGGTCTGGGGAACGGGCGGGCCAGTCGATAGCATCAATGCCTTCCTCTTGCAGGAACTGCTGACACACTCCAGCCACATGAGGTCTAGCATTGTCTTGCATTAGGAGGAACCCAGGGCCAACCGCACCAGCATATGGTCTCACAAGGGGTCTGAGGATCTCATCTCGGTACCTAATGGCAGTCAGGCTACCTCTGGCGAGCACATGGAGGGCTGTGTGGCCCCCCAAAGAAATGCCACCCCACACCATGACCCACCGCCAAACCGGTCATGCTGGAGGATGTTGCAGGCAGCAGAACGTTCTCCACGGCGTCTCCAGGCTCTGTCACGTCTGTCACATGTGCTCAGTGTGAACCTGCTTTCATCTGTGAAGAGCACAGGGCGCCAGTGGCGAATTTGCCAATCTTGTTGTTCTCTGGCAAATGCCAAACGTCCTGCACAGTGTTGGGCTATAAGCACAACCCCCACCTGTGGACGTCGGGCCCTCATACCACCCTCATGGAGTCTGTTTCTGACCGTTTGAGCAGACACATGCACATTTGTGGCCTGCTGGAGGTCATTTTACAGGGCTCTGGCAGTGCTTCTCCTGCTCCTCCTTGCACAAAGGCGGAGGTAGCGGTCCTGCTGCTGGGTTGTTGCCCTCCTACGGCCTCCTCCACGTCTCCTGATGTACTGGCCTGTCTCCTGGTAGCGCCTCCATGCTTTGGACACTACGCTGACAGACACAGCAAACCTTCTTGCCACAGCTCACATTGATGTGCCATCCTGGATGAGCTGCACTACCTGAGCCACTTGTGTGGGTTGTAGACTCCGTCTTATGCTACCACTAGAGTGAAAGCACCGCCAGCATTCAAAAGTGACCAAAACATCAGCCAGGAAGCATAGGAACTGAGAAGTGGTCTGTGGTCACCACCTGCAGAACCACTCCTTTATTGGGGGTGTCTTGCTAATTGCCTATAATTTCCACCTGTTGTCTATTCCATTTGCACAACAGCATGTGAAATGTATTGTCAATCAGTGTTGCTTCCTAAGTGGACAGTTTGATTTCACAGAAGTGTAATTGACTTGGAGTTACATTGTGTTGTTTAAGTGTTCCCTTTATTTTTTTGAGCAGTATATTTAGAAAAAGATATGCACAAAGCTTGAAAAAGTGATTAAAAGCCTTGGGTTCTCTGGGACCAGGATGGAAGAATACTGTGGTAGCGCATAGCCTAGATGTCTCAATGGCCCCAAAGGATTGGAGAGGCGTACACAATATTGTAACAACTCCGCTCTCTGTGCATCTCTTAAGTGGTAATAGTAATCATCAGTACCATGATTTTACATTTTTTATTTTATATTTAAACCTTTAACTAAGCAAGTCAGTTAAAATCAAATTATTATTTACAATGACGGCCTACCAAAAGGCCTTCTGCGGTGACGGGGGCTGGGATTAAAAATAAATAAATACAAATATAGGACAAAACACACATCACGACAAGAGAGACAACAAAACACTACATAAAGAGAGACCTAAGAGAACATAGCATGGCAGCAACACATAACACAGCATGGTAGCAACATAATGATCATGACCTCAACTGTGTAATACTGTGTCTTCCAAATGATCACACTCAAACCCACACATGGGCAAACACACAGGCAGAGTAGCTTTTCTTGATTGAACAACAAATGTAATCCATAATCACCTGAATACATCATAGATGTTGGATCTTCATTTGAGCCAGTTTGCTACAGCAGCAACCGGAAATGTGAATTATAATTAATGGACATTTTTTGTAGGGGTTGATACCTTTTTGTTAGGGCAAATCTAGTCTGACAAAGAGGAAATTAAACTTTAGAAGCCTTATTTAACCTTAATTACACTACAAGTTTACATTTTCTACTGTGCAGAAAAATTCTCAGCAACAAAAGATTGATCAAATTAAGATCCTACATCTGTATATGAATATTCAAAGAGAGCACCAGTCAGAGAGCCTTACCTTGTGTAGTGGACCTTCTTGTCGTCTCAGAAACACCGGCTTCTCAATGCTCTACGTTTGAGTTACATTTCACTCTGAACTGAAGGACATGTGCTTAATGATGAATCGGTTTCTTGTCTCAATAAGTCACCACTGAATGATTCAGCCCCATTAATGACGAGAAAAACGTCTGCCTGCTTTCTCTGAAAAGTAAACGAGTGAACAGAAAAGAGATTGCCGACTGAAAAGGGATTTTTGTGGCTTCACTTAGTTTCAACTGAAACCACATACGTCATCAACGCTGCTATCTGTACTTGCTTTCCTTTGTCAGAAGTGGGGGTGGAGAATTTTTTGGTAAAAATGTAAGTTCTTCTTTCGGTCTGTTCTAGTTTCTTTTTTCTAAAGCATCAGATATCACTTCTGCTATTGTGACATTTTAAGAAGTGTAAAAAAATGTTTTATTAAATATTCCTTTCTGAAAATAGCAGGTGCAAAAGCTTTGAAAGCAACTTGTGATGTGAGGTAATGAAAGAGAGCGAGCAAGAGAGAACAGACGTTTTGCTGCCCTCAAGTGGACAAAGTATGACTAGAGTATGGCCTTGGTGTAACAAGTAGTTGATTTTCCACAGGTGCTTTTCTCCTCCACAAGAAACTATGAAAAGAGACTGTTCATTACATGTTAGTCTTCCTTCAACCGTATCCAGGTGCTTTATTCATATAGAAAAAGAGAGGTTTAATAGTTATTACAGAACTTATTTTTAATATCAGATGCATACAACAATTCAACCATGTTAACAAATAAAATAAAAATCAGTGACATTACAACATTGATTGATATTTACTACATTCATATGACTAGAGAATGTCTTAGGGTTTGTGTAGGCGTGTGGGGTTCAGCCCCATCCATCTGTCCGTGAGGACCAGACCCACACACTGTTTAGCAGAGATACTGGATTGTCCAGTGGGGCCACCCACTTCCCCTCGTGTTGAGGAAATCATAGTGATGTCATTGTCTGGCGTGTGAATGGTAAGGCTTATGAAAGAATGACTAACTGACGTGAATTCAAACGCCAACTGACCTTCTATGACATGTGATCGTCACCAACCCTCTCTAGTCCAAACAGTAGTATACAGTTACCCCCAGACACTGACCTAAGGCTAGTTTTACATTGCTCCTTAAGAATTGAGGGGACGCTGATCCTAGATCTGTGCCTACGGTGGGGGGGGGGGGGGGGGTAAGGAAGTTTCTAACCATTGTCCAATAATCCTCCAATCACAGCAAGCTTCCTCCCTCCCCATCCAATCACACATTCCTCCCTCATTCAGCGGCGAGAGCCACGTGGCAGGCAGTCACACCCGACCCACAGGACACGCAGAGCGGGTGGGAGAGGTCGACACCAGCCTGGGTGAACATGGTCTGGAGGTCTTCACGGGGATGGAGGTGACCGGACGCAGAGAGGAAGGAGGAGAAAGGCATGCTGATGGAGCCAGGGATGTGGCCTGGCTCAGTATCTGAAAGAGAGGAAGGAGGAGAAAGGCATGCTGATGGAGCCAGGGATGTGGCCTGGCTCAGTATCTGAAAGAGAGGAAGGAGGAGAAAGGCATGCTGATGGAGCCAGGGATGTGGCCTGGCTCAGTATCTGAAAGAGAGGAAGAGCATGAATGGGTGACAAAAAGGACAAACAGAGGGAAAGGGTTAGTGCTGCTGGGTGAATTTCCACAGTCTAAAAATGCTCCCTCTTCCTGTGTCGTTTCCATGCCAATAGAGAATACTCAAGAGATCAAAGTCCCCAGCCGGAGAGATACTTATAGGCAGACGAACACTGAAATGTGTGAAAGAGCACGTATGTAATGTGTGTGTAGGACAACTTCAGAATAAATAAAGTACAGCCACATAAGACCTTATCGCCATAGAGGTAAATTAGAACACCTGGAACGGCTAGAGCGTCACAACAAGGTAGATTAGAACACCTGGAACGGCTAGAGCGTCACAACAAGGTAGATTAGAACACCTGGAACGGCTAGAGCGTCACAACAAGGTAGATTAGAACACCTGGAACGGCTAGAGCGTCACAACAAGGTAGATTAGAACACCTGGAACGGCTAGAGCGTCACAACAAGGTAGATTAGAACACCTGGAACGGCTAGAGCGTCACAACAAAGTAGATTAGAACACCTGGAACGGCTAGAGCGTCACAACAAGGTAGATTAGAACACCTGGAACGGCTAGAGCGTCACAACAAGGTAGATTAGAACACCTGGAACGGCTAGAGTGTCACAACAAGGTAGATTAGAACACCTGGAACGGCCAGAGCGTCACAACAAGGTAGATTAGAACACCTGGAACGGCCAGAGCGTCACAACAAGGTAGATTAGAACACCTGGAACGGCTAGAGCGTCACAACAAGGTAGATTAGAACACCTGGAACGGCTAGAGCGTCACAACAAGGTAGATTAGAACACCTGGAACAGCTAGAGCGTCACAACAAGGTAGATTAGAACACCTGGAACGGCTAGAGCGTCACAACAAGGTAGATTAGAACACCTGGAACGGCTAGAGCGTCACAACAAAGTAGATTAGAACACCTGGAACGGCTAGAGCGTCACAACAAGGTAGATTAGAACACCTGGAACGGCTAGAGCGTCACAACAAGGTAGATTAGAACACCTGGAACGGCTAGAGTGTCACAACAAGGTAGATTAGAACACCTGGAACGGCCAGAGCGTCACAACAAGGTAGATTAGAACACCTGGAACGGCCAGAGCGTCACAACAAGGTAGATTAGAACACCTGGAACGGCTAGAGCGTCACAACAAGGTAGATTAGAACACCTGGAACGGCTAGAGCGTCACATCAAGGTAGATTAGAACACCTAGAACGGCTACAGCGTCACAACAAGGTAGATTAAAACACCTGGAATGGATAGTGTGTCACAACAAGGTAGATGAAAACACCTTGAATGGATAGAGCGTCACAACAAGGGGTATGCTCTAAACTGGTACAATACCAATCAAGTGCAACAGTCAAATCTACAGAATTCTATTCAGACTACTACTATAATGTTGTGTTTCCACTCTGTTCACTAGCGTGCGTGCGCATGCATGCGGTACACAATTGTGCTGACAGATGTTCTGATTTATGACCCAACCTCCCATGTTTGCTTATCAGCTTGTGCAAACAAAGGAGGCCTATGGCTTGCGTCTGCAAACGTCATCTTGTGCAAAGCCTTGCTTCCTCTGTCCTCGTCTCCTCAATTCCACTCAAAGCTTATTGGAGGAAGAGGACGGAAGGAAGGACCTTGGATCCTCTCCTCCAATGAGCTTTGGAGAGGAATTGAGGAAACAAGGACAGAGGAAGAAAGGATTTGACAGGCAGCAAGAAACATGTCAGACCAAGTGTGCATCCCAAATCGCACCCCATTTCCTACATAGGGCTCTGGTCCAAAGTAGTGCATCACAGGATGCAGCCAGTGTACAAGGAAGTCACACGTTCAGCAGCTCTGTGCCTCAGGGCCAGACGAAGTCCACATCCCATAGATAACAACACACACCCATTATCTACCTCAACATGACAGCTGAGAGAAACTGGATCATCTAACATGAGCAATCTGTCAGTCTATTGTGTTGTTGATTATGGGTCAAAGCTCATTGGAGGAAGAGATCCAGAGGATTGGAGGAGAGGAGTGGGCTACTCCGTGATCAGTAGTTGGTCTTGGCCTATATATTATAGGGCAAAGGGGTTGTTGTTTATGTCCCCCACCGTTGGAACCTTGTTGAATTGATCAAACGCTAAATGAGCTACTAATAAGGTGACATGAGCAGACCTCCGTACTTGAAGTTATGGCTAGTTATACACCCATTCATTGTAGGCTACACCTTTCTTGTGTTTATATCTTTTTTTTCTTAAAGTTTAAGTAAACATTTCACGGTAAAGTCTACACCCGTTGTTTTCGGCACGTGACAAATACATTTGATTTCACCTGACGTATTTACAGTGGGTGAAATAACATCAATACACTTTCAGTGTGTGTGTGTGTGTGTGTGTGTGTGTGTGTGTGTGTGTGTGTTGCTCACTGTCTCTAGGTTCTGGATCCACCCCTCTGAATCTCCCCCCTGGTCTGGCATCGACCACCTGAAATTCTTTACTATCCAGATTATCCAGAATGTCCTCGTACGTCTTCACCCATGAGCGGTTCAAATAGGCCCTAAACTCGGTCTGCTCGGGTCGCGAGTAGCGGTCACTCACTGGAAGTCCCTCGTTCGCCCCGTTTTTGAGTCCTCCATTCAGAACCGAGACAGAACTGTGGCCGAAAACTCGGAACATCCACCAAACTCGAGGCGCAGAGAACGCGCCGAAGTTGCTAGCATCGTAGACCACGACGTGCGTATCGTTTCCAATTCCCAAATTTCCAACATAATATGCAAAAATGCGCTCGGACGGCAGCATATGATCCAGCGGAGAAGTTTTGTTGCAGCACTGGTCAATGTCAAAGAAGGCTGCACCCGGGATATGCCTCTTTTTGAATTCGCTCTTGGCGTTGCGCCTGAGTTTGGGTAAGTACCAAGACGCGGAGTTTGGGTCCGACCCGTTGGTCTTTGACGGCATCGAGAAGCCACTTGGATGCGACGATAGCCCTCGCTTGGAGCGCCATGGTTGATCGTGTAATTCCCGACGGTTGCAAAGGTGATCCAGGTAGAACGAGGGACGGTTGTTATGGAGCGAGAGAGAGAGCTGTCCCGGGAGAAATATCACGCCCCCAATGCACAGCCTGTAGTTACAGATGAAAGTGAATGGGGGCGTTACCATATGGCCAACTGACATTCATCAAAATTAACAGCACGGCAACTTTATATAAATTGTCTACTCGGTATTTCAGTCATGTTTTTTTTATTTTATTCATATGGAATTGTGCGTAATTTGTAATATTTTATTTCCAAAAACATATATAGACAAAAACATATGACAACTTAACATTTACATACATTTCCAAAAACATTAATGGCATCACACTTGCTCAGACCCACATTTTCCCACCGTATCCACAACCAATTCATATAGGATCAGATCATGAACTTTATAAAGCATGTATTTAAATAATGTCTAAATAATAATAAGGCTAAATAACCTCATTAACATGACCTTATGTGTTTACTATGACATGTCATAATTTTTCCAAAAGCGAAAGGTATTTTGACAACAATCCGGAACCATTTTGTGATGGTTCACTTTGAAAATAGTTTCACCCGAGTAGTGATCCCCAAACACTGTTCGCCGGATGTTGAACTCACATGTTATTTTTTATAGAAGCAAGGTAGTTTTGCTAGATTTGCTGGAGAAATCTTAACGTTTACTCACATGTTTGTTATTTAAAAAGTAAAGTGCATATCAACATGTCGGCATCAATGATTCGGAGGGGACTGGAGTTGCTAAGCGATGACATAAAAGGTAAATTATCTACAGTAACCACGGTTTCATTAGCTAGTTGGGTCATTCCTACTTTGATATGCATTTTCTGCCCCTAGGAAATATCAGTTCTTATTTAGTGTAAAGTGTGCATTCCAAAGGCTTTAAGTATAATGTCAGGTGTTATGTACTTTAAAAACACAAAAATATGGATTCTGAAAGGGAATGTTATGCTTTACAACAAAAAAATGTCAGTGGATGTAGGCGTTGTTGCCACGTCCCCAGGTGTTATTTATCAACTTCCACAAGAAATATAAGCCATGACATTTATAACATCTTTAATCATTAACGTTTTTTCATGATCATTGTATTTATTATATATGTTCTGTTTTTCCCTGATATCACTTTCCACCCGTTTAGTTTGTTGTAATTCTCCTTTAAGAAAACAACCCCTTCCTACAATGACACCACATTCAGGAAATGTCATCATTTCTTTGATGGGAAAACTATGGTACAAAGCTAAATAAATATGAATATGTTTGTCCATGTTTCATGTTAGTCTGTATGTCCAACTCATAAATGTTCACTCTGTTAGGCTAAATTATAGAGAGAAAAAATATATTTATAGAGAAGTTAAAATCCTGTTCAAGTGTTCACCATTATGCGAGCTCAATCTTGCTCATTCACAGAGCTATGGCAAATTTAGGCAAAACATTTCAACCCAGTTAGGATTATGCACCTAACAAATTGGAAAATGCGCCCAAAAAGTTCCTGAGCTTGACCCGTATGTTTTTTGGAAAGTCAAACATCCTTTTTCTGATAGGAAAAAAAATATGTATATGTGTGCGTGTTCTAAAGTTTTGAGGTCCAAATGACACCGCATTGGCTTTCCAGACGTAGATCTTTAGTTCGGTGATGTTCCTATTTATTGCAGATAAACGACATACAGCTACTTTGCATAATATAAATACCGAAATGTCACAACGTGAAAGAAAGGTGCATTTTATACGTGTTGTAGTGAGACCCGTTCTTCAAATAAAATTGTATTTGTCACATGCGCCGAATACAACAGGTGTCGACTTTATCGTGAAACGCTTACTTATGAGCCCTTCCCCAACACTGCATAGTTAAAAAGTACGGAAAACAATATATAATTAGCTAAAAAAAAAAACTATAGGAAAATAGTAGCTAACACAATGGAATAACAATAACGAGGCTATATACAAGGAGTACCGGTACTGAGTCAATGTGCAGGGGTACGAGGTAGTAATATGTACATGTAGGTTGGGGTAAAAGTGACGAGGCAATCAGCATAGATAATAAACAGGGTAGCCACAACACGTGTGAAAGTGTATCTGTGTGTGTTGCGAGTGTCAGTGTTGTGAGTGTGCATAGAGTCAGTGCACAAAAAAGGTTGGTGGGTCAATGTAAATAGTCCGGGTAGCCATTTGATGAACTGTTAAGCAGTCTTATGGCTTGGGGATAGAAGCTGTTCAGGAGATGTTTGCAGCTTTAGAACTTCGAGGATCTGAGGGCCCATGCCAAATCTTTTCAGCTTCCTGAGGGGGAAGAGGTGTTATCGTGGCCTCTTCACAACTATGTTGGTATGTTTGGACCATGTTAGGGTTCACATTGTTAGAGTATTTATTCTATGCAAAGTAGTGTCATCTGTGGTAACACTTCCTGGTCACCACTGTGTGCCTATTTACACGTGACCTATTAGCCCGTGTGAAACATCCCTAGACAGACCACATACACAACACACATGAGCACATAACATAAGCAGTCCAAAATGTCTCCTACACAAATGTCTCTCTCTCACTCCCCCTTTCTCCCTCCCTATCTCCCTCCGCGGTGTCAGATGGTAGCAAGAAGCAGAAGAGTGCGGCCAAGAAGAAGCACACACCGAGCAAGGCTGAGGTGATGGGCCTGGTGAGCACCAACCGTCAGGGCGTCAGCAGGCAGGTCCGGCGGCTGCAGGGGCGTCTCGGTCCGGGGAAGAGCAAGGCCACCGTCAAAGATAAGAGGATCAAGTCTGCCGTGGGTGAGTGGCTCAACGCGTTCAGAGGCACAAAGCATTTCTGTGCAGAAAAACTAACACATTAATTCATGTAGGGATGGTCTGGTACATAGCAATATAATTACTAGACTATATTTATATGGTCTCTGTTCATGCTATTTCTATGTTCTGGTTGATGTCATGCAACTAGCTAGAATGTTTTTTTCTTTTTTTTCTTGGGTTGAGGATCATGCTCTTCTCTTAGCTATTTGTTGACTTGTGTGTCTGAAGAAGGAAACTAGTCTGTCTGTGAAACTGGTGTCAGTGTATCAGCTTCCTGGTGTAGTCCAGGGGGATTCAACTCTTACCCTATGAGATCTTAATTAATTATGCCCACCTGGTGTCCCAGGTCTATTGTTTTTGCTCACGGGGTCGAAACATAATTACAAATAATTTGTAGACTGCAAATTAGTGGTGTAAAGTACTTGAGTAAAAATACTTTAAAGTACTACTTAAGTAGTTTTTTGGGGTATCTGTACTTTACCTTAATATTTGTAACTACTTTTACTTAAACTCATTCCTAAAGAAAATTATGTACATTTTACTCCATATGTTTTCCCTGACACCCAAAAGTACTCTTTACAATTTGAATGTTTAGCAAGACAGAACATGGTCCAATTCACACACTTTTCAAGAGGACATCCCTGGTCATTACTACTGCCTCTGATCTAGCAGACTAACTAATCACAAATGCTTCGTTTGTAAATTATGTCTGAGTGAAAAAGAACACATTGTGCCTAATGGTTTGCTTAATATAAGTAATTAGAAATTATTCCTCATTTTGATACTTAAGTACACCTGAGTCATTTTCTATTAAGGTATCTTTACTTTTACTCAAGTATGACAATTGGGGACTTTTTCAACCACTGCTGCATATTGACCGCAAGAAGCCCAAACAGATATAATATTTGACTAAAACATAATAATTTCTAACCTTGCTTACATTTGTATACGATCACATACAGTATCTCTTTATTATATGTGGGAATACTTTGGAACTTGAAAATGAAAATCCCTTGGAGCTGATTTGCGTTTTGTTTTTACAGTCTGTCCAATAATAAAAATGAAACGCTAATCAAATCAATAGAATCACACGGGCCGCCAGTTGAGGAACCCTGGTCTAGTCTGTCCGTAAACCTGGTGTCAGTGTGTCAGCCTCGTGGGCCGACTCCTTACCATCCTCTTTTGTCTCCATCTTGTGTTTCCGTAGATTATGCGTAGGCCTTCTGTGCAAACTCCTCAGGTCATATCATTTAGTGTCTGTGTCATGGACTTCGTCTTGACCTCTGAACTGTGATGTCATGTCTTTGTGTTTCCAGAGGAGTTCAGGAAGAAGCAGGGGAAGAGCCATCTGAGCTCCAACCTGCTGTACTTCCTGGGGACGGGCTTCAGAGCTACAGACTCCGACACTATGAAGGTAAGAGACAGTCTGACAGTTCAAATGTCATGCCCTCTAACTACTACTACTACGGAGGATAGTTGGTTCAGGTCTTTGGTTCCTGTCATGACTTTTGATTGATTTGGTAAAATAACTGCATATACATGTGGGTTGTGTTCATTAGAACGGAAAAATGTTTTAACATTTTGAAACGGAAAGCAAAAATGTAGTGTTTTATTTTATTGGATAGGTCCTATCCCTGTTTCAGTCCATTTGTCTTCTAAGTGCCTAATGAACGTGACCCTCTTATGGGTGAATCACACAGTCTAAGAAATGAAGATGAAGACTGTCTCCCCTCTTATTCCCCTTCAGATTGTCAACCAGAATTTGGGCCGGCAGTCTCGACACCGTCCGGACCGCCCGGTCAAGAAAGTCCCCAAGGAGAAGTCTGTGTTCACAGAGGATGAGTTCCAACAGTTCCAGAAGGAATACTTTGGCAGAACTGTGGAGGGGAACTAGACAGATTCTACTTCCAGAGACTTAAGGCTGCGTTCCAATTCCAGAGGTGTGCGCTTCACACTCCTTGCCATGGATTGCTAATTGCACCATTGTTAAAGGTCTAATGCAGCCGTATTTCAATATCGACTAATTTATGGGTAACAATTAAGTATCTTACTGTGATTGTTTTTAAAATAACATGGTCAAAAATAAACAAAAATACCTTCTTAGCAAAGAGCAATTTCTCAAACAATTATCTTCCCATGACTGTCTGGGAGTGGTCTGAGTGGAGAGGGATAAAACTAGCTGTTATTGGCAGAGAGGTTGGAACTCTCTTATTGGTCTAGTAACTAATTTACCTGCTTGTTATGTCACCAGGCAGGCCAAAACTCCATCTCACCAAAACAGGCTGACATTTTAGGCAGTCTTTTCAAACAGCTTACTCTAACAGGGCATTTTCACAGTATTATTCCAACCTCCTAGGAGAGGGAGGGAGGGGGGGAGAGAGGGAAAAAAAAACAGTAAAATCGCATTTTGGACTGCAATGGGCCTTTTTTTAAATCCATGGGAGAATGTGGGTTTAGTTCCAGAGCCAATGAGGACTTGGTAAAGAGATCGGACACTTGACGGACTTTAAGTTTTGGCCAAAGTACTTCACTTTGGACTCGGAATGTGATACTGCGCTACATGGACAACAAGTGACTGACTGTTAAGTGGCCTTGAGGCTCATTCCAAACTTGTTCTATTCATGCAGGAGAAAATAGTAAACTTTCAGAGAAACAAAAGTATTGTAGAAAACTTCATTTTCTACTTGTCTTCAAATCGATTTTCAGAGAATTTCTTGTTTCCTTGTGTTAAAAAGATGAAATCACAATGAACTAGAGTATGCTGTTTTATTAAGTGAATTTTCAGAAAGTACATGTCTTGTCCCTTTGATTTGTAAACAATGAATAAAAGTATGTAGAACACCGTCTTGAAGCCTACACAAACTGATGCAGCAGTAGGGGTGTGACGGTCATGAAATTTGTGTTAGCCGTTAACTGTCATGTAAATCATTGCACTGTCACAGTTATTTAACATTAACATAAACATGTTTTGTATCTCTGGGCATACAAGTCGCTGATGTGTGCCTTTGGAACCGCTACATTTCAAACAGTAATAATTCCATTTAATATTGACCAGCACAAAAATGTTCCATTGTTTAAGCACGTCTTAACTAAGAAACATAATACAAATAAAATGTATTTCAAAAGAACGGAATAGCATATTCTGGGTGTATAGCCCCTGTATGCCAGGCTTACGCTGTTCTGTCTATGCACGATACTCCCACCCACCCAAAGTAATTAGACGGACGAAGATAATGCATAGTGAGGTCAGACAATGTAACCTTGATAATGACGTCACTACAAAGGCAATAGAAATTCCCATCAAACACTTCATTATGCTGTATATGCAGACGCTTTCATCCAAACCGACATGTAGTCATGCGTGCATACATTTTACATATCGGTGGTCCTGGTATTCAAACCCACTACCCTGGTGTTACAAGTGCTGTGGTCTACCAATGGATTGAATTTATATAAGCTGAATTCTGAGGATAAATGGTGATGTGAGTGCATCATCTTTAATCAATGGTGTAGACTAGAGAATTCCATTATGAATAGGCCCAACTCTCTTAGGCTGTTTACACAGCCACCCTAAAAACCCAAATCTGATTTTCTTTATAGACAATTTTTTTTTCTCGGAATGTCCACATGTGACCCATATCAGATATGCACATTCACACTTGATGTAGCCTCTGAAGTAGCACAGATTTCACTGTTCCTTTAAAATTTGGGGTAGTTGTCATGGTAACGACGGGTTGTAAAAATAATCTATAATTATAATTTCTAAACAAAACCTGAGTGTCCAGACAGGTCGCATATAGAGAGCAATTAATTATAGTCCTAATGGCGTCTTTTTGTAGGCACTAACTCCGTCATGGTTAGTTTGCCAACACCTATTGAACCCTTTCTGTGTTTACAATATTGCCGTACGAGGGCGATGCGCGGAAGTTGGTGGCAGAACACGGAGTTCTTATAGAACGCTAACAAAAAAATGCTATGTACATGTTGCTTATGAGTGCATTTCACACTACTTTTGAATTATAATTGGGTTTTAAGTCTCATATAAATGTCCTGCTTAAAATAATGTTTGTGTCATCCTCGCAAATCAACTGCATTATACTTAAGCGCTTCAACCAGTAAAATGGCTCTTTAGCTAGCTTTTGCTACAGCCTATGTCTATGAGCATTCTAGCTAACAACTGTTGCATCCAAAATATTTATTTTGCTAAGATCACAACCAAATATAGTCTTAGCAACTGTTCAAGCTAGAATCAAAACATAATTGTAAGCGTATGTGAACCCCAAAAAGTTATGTTGTTTACAAGTAATAACGTAAATCTAGGCTATGTTGAATGGGCGCAGGTGGCGATGGCTTTCTTACTACAGCCAAGAGTCGCGTGACGTCAGTGTGTTGTGTATGGGAAAATGAATGGAGTTTTTGGATAAACACCGAAAATAAGGTCTGTGGTGAATACAGGCTTAGAAGATCTTATACGTTTTGTTCTATGAGAATCTCACTTTTTGTGAATTTTGAAGCATTTATGTAATCATATAAAGAACATAAAAGGCCTCATAATTCATAAAGGTCATGTTAGCTGACGGGTATTATCTCATAGAACAAAACGTATAAGATCTCCTAAGCCTGTGTTAACCTCAGACCTTATTTTTCGTCATTTATCCCAAACCCCTATTCTTTGCCCATTCATTTTCCCCATAGGAATGGCTGAACGAAGCATAGGTAATTCATTTCCGTTTTTTAGGACTACAAACTGGCGAGCTCTATGGAGGATTGGGTTAGAACCAGGATTGATATCCACATATGGACGTTGTATAAATCGGAAGTCAAACGATCAGATTCAATGGCTGTGTTTTTTTCCACTAGTTGGTCTTTTGACCGATCATCCCAGAAAAATGATCCGATGTAAAAAGATCTGATGTGATTGGTCAATAGTGGAAAAATATATCTGAATTGGCCTGCCTGTGTAAACGCAGCCTTAATAGCCTATATGCTCTGGATGGAAGTAGGCTAACATCATAATTAGAGTGATTAAATATGGTGCAAGCACAGGGAGGTCAAACAATGTAACAGTGAGTTTTAAAGGCATCACACTCCCACCCAGCGACATGTACTAAGAGGTGGGCCATAGAGAATGATAGAGGCCTCTAGCAGCCAAAAGGCAGTTTTAGCATGGGCAGTGCCATTGAGGGATTCCACCCTTTTAAAGTAGTCAACTGGGTGGAGATTCCTATGGGTTGTAGCCTCAATGGCGCTGCCCATGCTGTCACATATATAATGGAACAGATATAAAGATGAGTCCTCTATCTGTCTCTGGTTAGGAGAATTGGGTTAAGGTCAGGAAAAGGCTTAGCTAAAAACTATCAATGTTTGATGTCAAATTTGACAAAAGCTGTATCCAGTCTAGACATGACCTTATCAAGTGGGTGATCAATCAAGGTGATGATGGAGAAAGCCTTTATAGGCTCTGCCCCCAGAATAACTAGATCGCAGGTGCAGCACATAATTGAACCAGTCTCCTCTTTGTTGGGAGTAGATCAGTGAGAAACTGCTTTGTGGCAAAAGACTGACATCTGAAATGGTAAGGGCCTTGTCTTATCTGTGGAATAGTAGGACTCCGAGTCTGGTTTGATTTAACATTTAATGTGTTGACTGAATGAGAATACTTGGAAATGTGGAAATTAACCGTGCATGCAGTAGATGGAATGCAGACCGTGGGACATAGGACGCCTTCGTTAGCGGCCGTTCAAAAAAGCTGATCAAACAAAGTAGATATTCGTCATGACTTGTGTTCCAACAGGCCCATAAGGTTACTCAAATCCGATGTCGCTGTTTTTGCTGCATAATATTACCAATATATTTAGATTAAAGTAGTAACGGTTATCGAAGTTGTTTGCGATGGATGAAGATACTCAACTTTTAAAATCAATCAGACTGAATTATCACACAATAAAACATTACTTGCATGGACAAACAATTGCGTTCAGGCATTTGGAACTCGGGTAGGCCTATTACATTTATTGTAACGTTTACGTTTTATTTTTTTCTTATAATCCAAATCATGAGTGCATCCGTGCTTCTACACCTGCATTGCTTGGTGTTTTAGGCTGGGTTTCTGTACAGCACTTTGAGATATCAGCTGATGTAAGAAGAGCTTTAAAATAAATTTGATTTTGATTTGATCCGGTATGTTATGACTGACTCTTTCACCTCTTCGATTCGGCCACCGACGTTAACCCCAAAAAATCTGCTCAAAGAGCCGTCCGTTCGAGAGCGACCCATCACTAGCCAACAGCGCGCAGATGCAGTGCGGATAAACTAATCATGATGAGATTATTGGTAAGAGCGATAATACTTTTATCAAGCATCGGTCACCAGAATAAATCCCTTAAAGACGTGTAATTTTGACCATGGCATATTTAATTGAAATACTGTAGAATTCCATTCCTATGGAAGACTGCGCCTACTGGGGAGCGGCAATTATGGCTGACCTATTGCTTCAAAGCCTTTCAATGGCCAATAATGCATACCATCAGCAATCCAGGGTCTATATTCATCATTGATTTGGCCCCATATTCCTAGAATGCAATGACTACATCAAGCTTGTGACTCTACAAATGTGTTGGATGCATTTCCTACTTGTTTTTGGTGTTTCAGATTATTTTGTGCCCAATGTAAATAATGTATTGTCAATTTTGTGAATAGAATGTTTCTGAACACTTCTACATAATGTTGATGCTAGTATAATTATGGGCAATCCTGTATAATGAGTAAGAAAGTTGAGGCACAAATATCATACCCCCCAAAACATGCTAACTTCTTACCAATAACAGGGGAGGTTAGCATTTTTGGGGGAGGGGGGAGTGTTTCTTATCATTCACACTTCATTCAAGAATATCATAGTAGCATCCACATTATGTAGAAATGTTCAGAAACCCAGTCCCACTCCCCCAACAGTCTTCACCTCTGGTGCCCCACCCAAAGAATATCTTTCTGGGCAACCCTGAGGAGAGTGACCCCCTGATGAGATGGAGAATTGGTTCGCCCTCTGTATCTCATACACTTGACCCAGGGGTTGGTGAAGGCAGGGTAAGACACTGTCCATAAACTAAGCGATTCAAATCAACCCACCCCCTCTGCCCTCAGAACACCTTCAATTTGTCAAACTATGGACTTTACAAGGTGTCGAAAGCATTCCACAGATGCTGTCCCATGTTGACTCCAATGGTTCCCACAGTTGTCAAGTTGGCTGGATGTCCTTTGGGTGGCGGAGCATTATTGATACACACAGGAAACTGTTGAGTGAAAAAAACCCAGCACTGTTAAAATTCTTGACAAACCGGTGCACCTGGCACCTACTACCAAACCCTGTTCAAAGACACTTAAATATTTGGTCTTACCCATTCACCCTCTGAATGGCACATCCTTATTTAACTTGACTCCTTCCCTTCATCTACACTGATTTGAAGTGAATTTAACATGTGACATCAATAAGGGATCGTAGACTGACCAGGTGAAAGCTATGTATGGAAAGAGCAGGTGTTCATAATGTTTTGTATACTCGGTGTACATTGTCTTAAATTCCTTTCTGTTTGAACTGTATTTTCCCTTTGTCTCCCATTGACATCAATGGGAGACAAAGTGAACGTTCTACTTGAGTGGAAGTTACATTTCTCCCCAGAGTGCATGGTCTCTGAAATGACTTGAATAACTTTTTTACTCCTCTCAGGAGAGGAGTTTAGTTTGGCAACACAGGAAATTTGTACGGTGAGATAAAATGAAAGCGTCAGTCAGCTCTAAATGGGAAATTGGCCCCAAGTGGCATATTTTCGATGTAAAAGTACATTGTCTCTACACAGGAAGAAAACAGAAGTTGCTCTGTTTATTACAACCTCAACTAGCGGCAACCGGAGTTTACTAATGTAACCCCGGTTCTATGAACCAAGCGCACATTTTCTCACGCACTCACCCCTAGTCTGGGAAACCCTGCATTAGTGAGACAAACGGGGTACATTAAGTCTGCCTGGGTTCAGTTGTGCATCAGAATGGCTACCACGTTTCATCGTCAAATCTATTGTTGTGAACCAAATCACTAAAAGAAAATGGATTTAGTCATGTTCATTTCACTGACTCTCTCAATGGGCCTTGTAAAAGTGTACCATATAACTGCACCGGGGACTACAGTCAGTTGTTATACGGCAGTGTTTCCCTGGTCCTTCAGTACCCCAACAATAGTTTGTTGTAGCCCTGGACAAACACACCTCATTCAACTCATTGAGGGTTTGATGATTAGTTGACAAGTTGAATCAGGTGTGCGTGTCCAAGGTTACAATAAAAATGTGTGGGGGGGGGGGTACTCCAGGACAAGGGTTGGGAAACACTGCATAACAACTGACTCTGTAGTCCCCGGTGCAGTGTGCATGGTGTTATCAAGTTGATGCAGAAAACCCTTTTCTAGGCACTGCTCTCCGAATAGTAGATTGATGCACACAAAATAATCTCTCTCCTATTGTGAAAGGAGAGGAAGTGTGAGGTAAACCATGCTTTATTACAAGACAAATATCCAGAGACATTCAGACAGGGGAATACTGGTATATCTGAGATGGCAAAGGTAAGGGACTTTCTCATTTGCCTGTGGAGTTTTATGACTGAAGTGCAATGATAAGCTTATAACTAAGTCTGACACTAACATTGTGCAGCAACAGTGTTTGAAAGATGTTTGTAGCTATCTTTTGTGTCACATGTGTTTCACACAATCTAAATGCAAAAAGTCAGAGTGAAAAGGATGGAATGGCAAGGCTCAGTGTCAACAGCTGAAATATCTCGTCCAACTGGATAGACAAGGCAATTACATCCAGGGTTCTTTCTCCACTGCAAAATAAAACAGAATTTTTAGGCAGATTTAAAACTATTGCATTGATAAGTTTACTGAAGATAAATTATGCATTTATGGTAGATGTGTTTTGGGGCTATCATGATGGAACGTTCCTAGTGGGAGTTCCTGGAAAGAGTACTTAGGTGCTCAGTTGGTCTTTGTTGGAGGGAGAGCAGCCTGCTCTCCCTCAGGGCAGGTAACAGGTTGGGTAGAGTACAGTCATACTTGAGTTTTCTTAAAGGCCAAGAGTTGTTGCCTGGCTAGTAGACAGTATCTTTTGCTCTGAAAGTATTTGTCAACGTCCTGTTATTTTCTATACAAGGTTTATTGGCCAATTCGTCCTGTCTGATCAGCCGCCTCGGCTTCTATTTCACACCCACCCATACGTATGGGCGTAAGCATCTGCCCCTGATGCCAAAGGCTGCATGTATGAATAGAAAATGACTATCGTTGGATATTTTTGTTTTAAGCCTTAACCATTTGGAGTTAATGCCTAACCTTAAACAATTCAAACTTTGATGTTTGAAAAACATGGATGAACATCTAATTCTGGCGTGAGACAGAGCCGGTAGACGTGTGAAATGCCTTTCTTGAAGGTCTAACCCCAACAATGTAGAAATCAATAACAAGGTAAAACAAAAACACGATTAAGTGAGCATACTATATACAGGCGACTTTCTCTGTAAGCAAGAGAACTTCACTGAACTTTCTGTTTTCCCCGTTAACACTAAACGTTTCTCTGTTTGAATTGTGATTGAATCAACTCTATTAGCCACTTTCATTGCAACATACCGAAACAAGAGTAAATGGCTTGTTTTGAGGTACATGTAGCGACGTGTGCACATTGGTAAATGTGTTCAAAACTAGCAAAGGATAATTAGCTATTAGCCCAGTTCTAGGTAATTTGTAGTCAGCAATGGGGGAGTGATTGCTTCCTACAAGAGCACAAAACGTGTGCATTTCTGGACATCTTTGACAAGCTAGCTTTTTTTGTCTTAAAGGGGCAGTGTTCTATTTTGAGACAGGCATGAATAAGCTAAGTAGCCAATAGGCAGAGGGTAGCATCAGTGAGAATGTCTGGTCTGCTGAGCGCAGAACACTGAGGCTGTACCCACTTTAGTTTTAAGTGGTCAAGTAGGCTACTGTGGCTATTTCATTATAATGAAGGCCTACTAGAGGGGCTTACAATGGAGACAATGTATCCCAATATATTTTAACATGGAACTGGCTGTTCTATTATTCAGCCTACAGTAGCAGCTAATGTGTGTTGTTCAATGTAGGCCTACATTCCATGAGACTTTTGGGGAAAAAACATGCAGGGCTTGACATTAACCTGTTTATCCGCTTGTCCTTCAGACAAGGGGACTGAAAATGCTGTGGTGTTTGATGCAAGAAACCACTTTACAAAATAAAAAAGCATTGTCACTATATAGCTCTCGCTTTGATGTCAAGCGTATATACTCATGACCGCTCATGCTGTAAACACAGTCCAGTTCAAAGTGAATAGCACAGATCCATATATGGCAATGGTCTGTTTGCATATAGGCCTACTGCAGCTCTGATTTGGTTATGGCGCACGGGGTCTGTGTAGAGTATGGGTCGTGCCTGTCAATGCTATAGAATTCTACTTTGTAGGCAGAACGTGTCAATCTCTTGCATAGTTCACTTTTTTTATTTCGGTATTGTTAAATTGAAAGTGGCTAATAGTGTTGATTCGATCACAATTCCCACAGTAAAGGGGAAATTTTTATGTAACACTAAGGGGGCAAACTCTAGAAAATTGAGTGATGTTCAATCTCATGCTTCTGTGTGCACTGATATTTCTTCTGTGATGCAGTCCCGGGGGAGCTGGGTGCTAGCACAGGCATGCAGCTCAGAGGGAACATCGGTCTTGAATACAAAGTGTTATGTTTGGGGCAAATCCAACACGTCACTGAGTACCGCTTCATATTTTCAAGCATGGGGGCTGCATCATTTATGGGTATGCATGTCATTGGCAAAGACTAGGGATTTGTTCAAATAAATGGAATAGAGCTAATAACAGGCAAAATCTTAGAGGAAAACCTGGTTCAGTCTGCTTTTCTACAGAGACAAATTCACCTTTTGAGTAGGACAATAACCTAACACAAGGCCAAATATACACTGGAGTTGCTTACCGAGACGACTGAATGTTTTACTTCAATTGGCTTAAATCTATGGCAAGACTTAAATGGATAGGAGTATGAATACTTTCTGAACGCACTGTGTACAGAACATTATGAACATCTGCTCTTTCCACTACATAGACTATCTAGGTTAAAGCTATGATTCCTTATTGATGTCACTTGTTAAATCCACTTCAAACAGTGAAGGGAGGTGGGGGGGACAGGTTAAATAAGATTGTTTTAAATATCTTGAGACATGGATTGTGTACAGTCGTGGCCAAAAGTTGAGAATGACACAAATATTAATTTTCAAAGTCTGCTGCCTCAGTTTGTGTGATGGCAATTTGCATAAACTCCAGAATGTTATGAAGAGTGATCAGATGAATTGCAAAGACCCTCTTTGCCATGCAAATGACCTGAATCCCCAAAAAACATTTCCACTGCATTTCAGCCCTGCCACAAAAGGACCAGCTGACATATCAGTGACTCTTTTGTTAACACAAGTGTGAGTGTTGACGAGGACAAGGCTGGAGGTCACTCTGTCATGCTGATTGAGTTCGACTAACAGACTGGAAGCTTCAAAAGGAGGGTGGTGCTTGGAATCATTGTTCCTCTGTCAATCATGGTTACCTGCAAGGAAACATGTGCTGTCATTGCTTTGCACAAAAAGGGCTTCACAGGCAAGGATATTGCTGCCGGTAAGATTGCACCTAAATCAACCATTTATCGCATCATCAAGAACTTCAAGGAGAGAGGTTGAATTGTTGTGAAGAAGGCTTCAGGGCGACCAAGAAAGTCCAGCAAGCACCAGGACCATCTCCTAAAGTTGCTTCAGCTGCGGGATCGGGGCACCACCAGTACAGAGCTTGCTCAGGGATGGCAGCAGGCAGGTGTGAGTGCATGCGCAATGAGGTGAAGACTTTTGGAGGATGGCCTGGTGTCAAGAAGGGCAGCAAAGAAGCCACTTCTCTCCAGGAAAAACATCAGTGACAGGCTGATATTCTGCAAAAGGTACAGGGATTGGACTGCTGAGGACTGGGGTAAAGTCCTTTTCTCCGAATCCCCTTTCCGATTGTTTGGGGCATCTGGGGGGAAAAAGCTTGTCCGGCGAAAACAAGGTGAGCGCTACCATCAGTCCTGTGTCATGCCAACAGTAAAGCATCCTGAGACCATTCATGTGTGGGGTTGCGTCTCAGCCAAGAGTGGGCTCACACTCAATTTTGCCTAAGAACACAGCCATGAATAAAGACTGGTACCAACACATCCTCTGAGAGCAACTTCTCCCAACCGTCCAGGAACAGTTTGGTGACGAACAATGCCTTTTCCAGCATGATGGAGCACCTTGCCATAAGGCAAAAGTGATAACTAAGTGGCTTGGGGAATATTTTGGGTCCATGGCCGGGAACCTCCCCAGACCTTAATCCCATTGAACTTGTGGTCAACCCTCACGAGGCAGGTGGACAAACAAAAACCCACAAACTCCAAGCATTGATTATGCAAGAATGGGCTACCATCAGTCAGGATGTGTCCCAGAAGTTAATTGACAGCATGCCAATGCGGATTGCAGAGGTCTTGAAAAAGAAGGGTCAACACTGCAAATATTGACTCTTTGCATCAATTTCATGTAATTGTCAGAAGCCTTTGACACTTAAATGCTTGTAATTATACTTCAGTATTCCATAGTAACATCTGCCCAAAATATCTAAAGACACTGAAGCAGTAAACTTTGTGACAAATATTAATTTTCAATCTCAACTTTTGGCCACAACTATGCGTCCCATTCAGAAGGTGAATGGGCTTGACAAAAGTTAAGCGCCTTTGAAAGGGGTATGGTGCCAGGTGCACCGGTTTCTGTTAAGAACTACAACGCTGCTGGGTTTTTCAAGATCAACAGTTTCCCGTGTGTATCAAGAATGGTCCACCACCCAAGGACATCCAGCCAACTTGACACAACTGTGGGAAGCAGCAGAGTCTAGATGAATTGAGTCTTCTGAGGGCAAAAGGGGGGAGGGGGCACCACTCAGTATTAGGAAGATTTTCTTAATATTTTGTACATGGTGTCACACCATAGTTATATACACTATTTTTTTTTTTTTAACTGACATCTTAGAAGCCAGGCACAGACCAGAAACCGCCCCCTGTGCCCCAGAATAAGTGGTCGGTGGGATGTGATCCTCCACAAGAAGGTGGTTGTGACCCTCAGGATGGGGGGAGTGTGTCTGAATTTATTAAGAAGGTATCTCATCTGGTGCAGCAACACACTTCTCTTTAATTTGCTCTCATATACAGTGAGAGTGAATCCTAACTTCTACTTATGTCGCATTTTCCCTGTCTCCCACTGACATTTAACGTACAACTAAGTGGAAATTTGTCTTGAGCGGAAGTTAGGATTTACATAAGTGCACTGTCTCTGAATATTACTTGAATGTTATTTCTCAGTTTGAAGCTAAAGAGGACCAGAACAAGCAGCTGGTGGCGCGTCGTCCTCTTGGCCCGCCTGCTGTCATTGACAGAGAGGACTCCGACCCCCCTCTGTATGAAAAGGTTTTGGTTTCGCAGGAAACTCGTACGGTGAGACAGAGAACAGATGTTTAACACTAAGCTTAAATCAAATAATCATTTTGGTTGTGTATGAATCCAATTAACAACCCAAATAACAATGGAACAGTAATCCAAATGCAATATGTATACTGGGATAATTTACACTATACTGTATAAGAATGACAGAGTACAGCAGTAGATATATTACAGTGAGCTATGTCAAGAATCCAGTATATAATACATATGTGGTGTGTATAAATGTAGTAACTACAATGTACACTAGTAAAAATTAGATTGAGAAATACGGAGAATAAATATTGTAATCTTAACACAAATGCTTGTTTTCTGAGCTGTACGTTGTTCTTCCAGTTTGGGTCGCCTGCCATCGTTGACAGAGCAGAATCCAATGACTATATCTATGAAGAGGTTTTTGTTACGCCTGAAATTCATACGGTATGACAACCAGCTACAAATACTGTTTAAGTTTTTCACATACTTCAAGGGCCGGTTTCCCCAACCTGGACTCGGGTGGATGTAACAGTAAACAAAAATCTGGCACACTCAAATTAGTATGTATCTATTTGTTGATGGCCATCATTCACTTCGTATGTTATGAATTACAATATATTACAAATTTGCAATACATATATGTTAGAAGCCAATTTGTGGTGGCTGACGGTGGCTAGTGCTAACGTTAGCAAGACGGCTAGGTGGCTAATGCTAACATTAACAAGGAGTCTGTTTTGCTAGGCTAGGGGTAAAGGTTAGCTAACATGCTAACTAGTTGCAAAGTAGCAAGTAGTTGCAAAGTTGTCCATGAGGCGATTTGAACATGCAACTTTTGGGTTGCTCAACATTCACACGCCAGCCCATCCATCCTCCTTCAGTTTTTGACTTAAGTAACCTTCTGTCTTATGTAACCATACCAAACATTACATATTATATACATTTGAGGGCCCCTGATTATCGTTTACTATGTTTCGTCTAGTCTGAGACCAGCCTGATTTACCAGACCCAGATTAAGCCTAGTACATGATTTTAAAAAATGGATGCTTTATAAATATTTAGCATACACTTGTCCAGAGCAATTTAGAGTAGTGAGTGCTTTTTTTTTTTTTTTTTTTTTTTTCTTCATTGGAATCAAACCCACAACCCTGGCGTTGCAAGCACCATGCTCTACCAACTGTGCCACACGGGACCATTCTTAAAAGATTCTCTTTTGAAAGAGGTTTTTAAACCAGGACTAGGCTTGATCTTAATCTGGGAAACCGGCCCGACGTGTCATACTTTGTTTGACCTGTAATAAAGTGTCCTGAAAAGTTCCTTGTATTTCTATTGTTTTAGGTAGCAGTTCAACAACCGATATGTGCAACCCATGTTCACTGTGCAAGGCCACCACCTCCTCCATTGCCGTTAAAGCAGTCACTCCCTCTGAAAGGCAGAATCAAAACACTCTCAATAAGCAGCATTAGTGAAGAGGAACAAGATAACTTCAAGGTATTCCAAGTATGACTGGGAACCTGCTCCGTGATAATTCCCCTGGGTATAGATCTAGGATCATCTTCCACTTCCCAGGTCCTAACAGTAACAATTAGGGGAGGGGGGGAATATGCTAAACCGATTCATGATCAGAATTTACTGGAAAATTCACCATACACCGTAAAACCTAACCTAAACAGCCCTAAGTGGTCAAACGACAGGCCCAACAGCCACTAGTGGTTGTGGTTTCATTCCTATGTATAACCAGCTCAACTAAGCTGTCAGGCATCAAGATAGTGTGTGTGTGTTATATTATTTACATGTGGGTTTGTTACATACAGAACCTCCAAAGAATCATCACTAATGACAATTTGACCACAACCATTTGTCAAATTCACATTTCACCCTTTCATTTGATTGTTCCATCAGGATGCAGATCGTCTGATGGAATGGTGGGAGAAGGTGAAAAGTGAACGTAAGCATCACAGCCTCAAAGTACTTTGTAAATTCCAGCATAGTTTAGATGTAACTTTAATATTTTCCTCTGCCTTTTAGCATGGAAAGATCTATCTAATGACCCTAAACTGGCCAAGAAGGGAGAAGCAAAGTAAGTTATTTAGTTTAGACCCAGCTAACAAAATGTTGTGTACATTTGAATATTCTGTCATTAACCACCCTCCATACTGATGACCTTCTATATCTAGACTGTTCAAAGAGAAAGCCCAGCGGTTCCAGAATGCATTGCAGTTGTACAACCTCCTCCTGACTAAGCATGGGGAGACCCTAAAGAACTACATCATTGACCTCATCAGCATCGCAGACAACTTAGACAAGGTACTATAGACTACTGTACAGGCAACGAAGACGAGGTAGGAGGATGATGACCTACTGTACAGACTACTTAGACAAGGTAGCACTATAGTCCGGTGTACAGACAACTTAAACAAGGTAGGAGCACTATAGACTACTACTGTACACGCTTGTAATGCCTTTGATTTTTAATGTAAGCCTGTAACTAACATCAATTACCCCAAGCAGATTTAAATACAATTCTACAAATCCATTAGATTTAATTCCATTTAATTCTATCCAAGGTTTCCAAGGGAACCAAGATTGCTGGCATCACTGGGGGCGCCACGGGGGCAGTTGGAGGGGTGGCGGCTGCGGCAGGGGTGATCCTCGCCCCCTTCACCCTAGGGGCATCACTGGCCTTGACAGTGGTCGGTGTCGGTGTAGCTGCAGCTGGAGGGGTCACAGGGGCCTCTGCAGCTATCGCTAACAAAGTGAGCTGTTAGAATCCAAACACAATCAAACTTTATTTATAGAGCATTTGAAGGATGATAGCACACTTAATATGGTTCATGCTTGATTGGACAGACACCAGGAATTTCACTTGGCCTGGGAGCCAAATTAGTTTCCCATGAAACTCACTCAGATAAATTCATTAAGTGTTCCATTCGGAACTTAGATACTTAAAAGAATGTTGAAGTACTGTGCATTACATCACTGTCCAACTCCTCTTCATTCCAGGAAGTAAATTCTTCATCTCTCTTAGGTGAGCAATGCACAGGACAGGAAGAAGATTGAGCTGATCCTCCAGGACTACCTGGCCCTGATGGGTGACATTGAAGCCTGCTTGAGGTTCATCAACGTGGGCATGGAGCTCCTGAGAAAGCACAACCTCTCAACCCTCCAGGAGGTTGACGCAGAGGCCGTCAGAGTGGTCAGGTATGATCTTAATATACTGCATTTACTCTTGTCTGGAAATATATTGACTTTATTTTTTAAATATTTGCATGTTTTTAAACATTAACCTAAACCAGGGTGGCCATGGTGACAGGAGTGGGTAGCTCCAGTGCCATAGAGGCCAGCAGTAAGGCATCTGGGATGCTCCAAGGCTTTGCTCTAGGCATGGATATCTATTTTACCCAGAAGAAGGATGGCAAAGGTGGGCCGAAGCTGAAGAAGGGATTGGAGTCCAAGTTTGGGAAAAAGATACGGGAAGTGGCTCAGCAGCTGAATGACGGGCTGGATGAAGTGATCAAGGTCAAATATGAGCTAGTTGAAAATAATCTCATCCTCTGAAGAAAGGGAAAGGGGGATACCTAGTCAGTTGCTCAACTGAAATGTGTCTTCCGCATTTAACCCAACTCCTCAATCAGAAGTGCGGAGGGCTGCCTTAATCGACAGCCCTACACACACACACAAATGTGGTTTCCTCAAGGCTTCTTTGGGAAGGGTGATGGTTCCAGTGATAATTAAAATGTTGGGGTGGCGGCACATTGGACTTGATGTTATGTGATTATGGTCAGTGTCTTGTGAATTGAGACTGGTTGACAGTCGGTAGTTTTCAATTCTCTCCTCAGGGACCCTGAGCAGTTCCAGCGCTAGCGTACTTGATTCTGTTAATAGACACAATAGTAAAACCTATAGAATTTTTAAAATATGACATTGCTATTAAACCAGAATTAAAATAACCTTTTGACATGTGTTCTATATAGCCCCTAAAAGGGTTGTAACCATAGTATTTTATTAATGGTTATTTATAGAACATTTCGGTAAATTGTATACCAGGTTTCAGTTGTGTATCACTGCAACATTTTCCATTGTTACATCTATTGTCATATAAACCAATGTTGTGAATAAATAAATAATTAGAAGACAGATTTAGTCATTTTCATTTTTTTTCACATTTCAATGATCTCTCAATGGGCCTTGTAGGACTGTATATTATAACTGAATATGTACTCTCCGGTGCATTGATCAGGGCCGGCCCTCCCTTTAGGCAAGACTAGGCCCGGCACTTGATTTTTGGGGAGGCATTATGACAATTGGCTGCCGGCGCCCCTGATCCGCTACTACCCCGCCCGCGGCACCCCAGCTCATACATAGCGTTGCTGCTGTTCCCACCCCATTCCTGCGTCTCCCGAATCCCACTATCCTTTGATGTGTTTATGGGATTATCCAATTGTTAAAAGTGAGTCTGCCAATTAAATGGTTTTTAAAGAAATATATATTTGTGTGACAAACGATGAGTGATTAAGGCAGTAGCCTACCCTGTTATTAGCTAGTTAACAGAGGATATCATTTTAGCTAAACGTAATCTATAGAGTTGAAACAATTTGCTACCATGTCTAAAACTGACAAACTATGAGAAAAGAGGCACAATCTCTGAACCAAAGATATTTGCTGATGCAATGTCTCAGCATGCAGCAATGTCCATCCGCCGGTGTGGAGAATGAAGCCTACGAGGACAGGCCATTCATTCGCCGAAAACGACGAGCCCGGGTTCGCTGACTCTAGCAGGGAAGAGGGCAAACCGGAGGAGTCCCGAGCCAAGCACTTCCACCGATGACAGCTCTCTGGCTGGACAAGAACAGGTGGTCGCACCAGGTCTGGCCACACCTCCAAACAATGCCGGCGAAGACCCTATCTTGGACCAAGACTCAGATTCGTCGCTCCCCGTCCCGGATGACAGTTGTGGTGCTGCTGCTAAATCCGACTCCCAGACAAGAAACAAAAGATCCCTGTGATTGGCCAAAATATATGAATGGATCTTTACGGGATATGTTAGAGCAGGCTGGGCCACATCACGATAAGGAGGGGTATTTCCCAAGAGATGAGGGTAAGCGAACGTTTTCGGTGGCCCACTACAATAGGAGGATGGCGAACGAGGAGAGAGTGGAGCGACCAAGGTTTGTCTATTCCAAGCAAAACGATGCAGCCTTCTGTTTTTGCTGCAAATAGAATTACATATATAATTGGAGCTTATTTCTTCATCTTCCGAAAAGGAGAAGCCTACCTGTTTGACAGACACAATTATCCTATCCATAGATGTCGGTATAGCCAAATACTTCAATACTATCGCATGCACTGATTAATAAATACCTCCGTGTCTGGGAAGGGCTTGGTGTGACTAAAACCAAGGCTCGAATTAAGTGAGGGTATCACACACCCTTTGTTAAAGGGCAAAACTGATATATATTAGTTGCTTTATATTTTGAAATGCATAAAACGTATCCATATATCAAGCGTTCTATAACAATGCTTAACTCGGTGATGCCTTATGATAGAAACAAGCTCTAAAATGCCCGCGAAAGACGTGACTCCGATGCTTATGAGGATGTATTGATTCCTCTATGACAATCTGAAGCGAAACTGCAGACTATAATATTCGAGGAGAACTTTATGTCCCTATTAATTTAGCTTTTCTCTTTCTGAAAAGAGATGTTGAAAACCAGGCAGCTGTTGTTGGGTTATTCAACGGAAGAGTAGTCAGCAGTTGTAGTTTACCGTTTTCTGTGAGCTTTTGTCTGTGTGGAAAGTTAACTTTTGAAAGTGCCATAAGGATGTCTAAGATGTAATTATTTTTGTCTCACCTAGGGTGGCAGAGCTTCCGGGGCATTAGTGATTTTATCAATGTAATCAGATTGAAAATATTAGGCTATATTATTGACATTGAACGGATTATATAGCCTATTAACGAGATGTGTTTAATTTGTAGCATAGGCCTATTCATTGGGTTGCTATTATGTTCTGTTCCTTGTGACTTTTAGCTGAGAGAATTTTTGTCTCGGCAGAAGGTCCAGGACCAGCCCTGGGCATGATCATGTTGTGGCTCAAGTTAATGAAGTAGAAAGTTTGATGCCCTCTGAAAAGTAGATCTAAGCACACAAAGTATTGTGAGTAGAGAGAGGAAGTGTATGAGAGAAACAGTGCTTTGTGACCAGACAAATCTCCAGGGAAGTTCAGACAGGAGTATAGTTGTACATCTGTGATGGCAAAGGTAAGGGCCTTTTTGTATTTACCTGTGGAGTTTTGTGTCTCTGAGTCTGGTATGATTTAGCTCTCAATGCATAGCCTTAAAGGAATAAGCAGACTTCATGAAAGTTTATTTTGATCAATAAGTACATACGTTTTTGCCCCAACATACTTTATTATTTGTGCTCACTTGGGGATTTATGTCAAACCTTGTATTGACTACATTAACCAAACATAAATTAATGCATTGCAAAAATAATACAATTAAGTAGGGCCCTGTGTTTTATCATGACATTATGCCTGATTTTAATGCTGCATTTTCAGCCTTACCTAAAAGTAATTGAAGCAATTGTCTGAGTATGGTGCTGGACAATCTGACAAAAGAAAAGGACAGTTTGATCAGAAAGCTTTAAATGAAGGTTAAAATCCAGGCATGTCACATGATGGCGCAAAACACAAGGCCCTATTTTTAAGACACGCCCACTTGTGTGTGTGTGAAAGTGAAAAGGATGCAAGGCATTACTAATGATTCATTCCAAGTTGCACAACTCAACAGCCTAAATGTGTCTTGACTCTTGTCCAAATGGATAGACAGGCAACATCCAGGGTTCTTCCTCCACTGCAAAAGACAAATAAAGCATGTACAGAAAGCAGATTATCAACTGTTGTCAAGCACACCTGGGTCGGAAAAATATGATTGCCTTCCTAAATAGCAGGCAGCGAATTCTACCACATGAAAAGCTGAAATTAGTATGACATCCTGGCATTTGAAGCATACTCAATTCGAAGTGGGACATATAACATTTTATTGTATTTCCGCATACCCCAAAATACTACTATTTAGAACTCGACTACAGTTATTCAGCAGGTGCTTCATCTCTGTCTGGCTCCTTACTATTCACCGTTATAAACATGACAGTATCGATTTAAAGAAGTATTTGCTTTTAACCTTTCCACCTTTAGCTACTTTTTGAGTGTGTGGCAGATTCATCCCCCCATAGCCTCCACCTCTGGTGCGCCACTCCAGGAACATCTATATGGGCAAGCCTGAGGAGAGTGAGCCCCAGAGGAGATGGAGCTGTGGTCCCCCCTCTCCCTCAGTCACACTTGACCCAGGGGTTGGTGGAGGCAGAGTAAGATTGGATTCAACCATTGTCAACATACTGTACATCAAGTTGAATTCCTTTATATTTCAACTGCAGTTTTAACTATGACATGACTTACCTGACTTTATCCTCTTGCCCCCCTGGGGAGCATAGGACATCCACCATGGCTCTCCACCTAACTCTTCTCTGAGAGACCTATGGTGTGAAATATACATTGACTTGAGAACTCCAGACACAGTTCAGAAGCGGCCTCCTATGGCCCAGCAGAAGTTGTCTGTGAGAAGTAATCCTGAAATCACTGTGACTGAAATGGTCAAGAAGGTATCTTGCCACAACACACTCTTCTCTTCCATTTTCTCTCATATATCCATATAGGAGTGAATCCTAACTTCCCCTGAAGTCAAATGTTCACGTTGTCTCCCATTGACAACGCAGTGCTATGTAGTAAAAATTAGACTTGAGTGGAAGTTAGGATTTGCCTCAGAAAATGCACTCTCTGAAAATGACTTGAATTACTATTTTCTTTTTCATTTTGAAACTGAAGAGGACCAATACAAGCCGCTTGTGGTGGGTCCTCGTCTTGGGCCGCCTGCCGTCGTTGACAGAGAGAGAGGAGTCCAATCTTCCACTCTATGAAAATGTTTTGGTTACGCAGGAAACTCGTACGGTGAGACAGAGAAAAGAGATGTTTAACGCTAAGCTTAAATCCAATTAACAACCCAAATAACACTAACAGTAATCCAAATGCAATCTATATGTATGTACACAGGGAGCATTTACACATTGTATGACAGAGTACAGCAGTAGCTCACTGTAATATATCTATGTCAAGAATCCAGTATATAATAAATATGGGGTGAGTGTATAAACAGTAACTACAATGCAATGTACAGCAGTAGAAATATTAGAATGAGCTATATGAAGAATACAGTATTTAATCTTAACACTAATTTATTACCAATACTGTAATACCTGGTTTTCCGAGCTGTACATAGTTTTTTTTCCAGTTTGGGTCGCCTGCCGTCGTTGACAGAGAGGAGTCCAATCACCCTCTTTATGAAGAGGTTTTGGTTACGCAGGAAACTCGTACGGTGAGACAACTTTCTCAGTTTTAGCATTTATGTATCTGAAGGACTTGCACTGCATTATCTGTTGTATATGACTTTATTGATGATATATTTAGGCAGATCATTTCTTTACTTGTGTTTTATATGATATGACACAAAACATGTTAAGAATGTTTCTGCTTATGTACCAAGATGATCAAATAAACCTAAACCTTAACCATAACCAGGGTGGCCAAAGTGACAGGAGTGGGTAGTGCCAGTGCCATAGAGGCCAGCAGTAAGGCATCGGGGGTGCTCCAAGGCTTCGCTCTGGGCATGGATATCTACTTCACTAAGCAAGAGGATGGTCCAAAGCTGAAGAAAGGACTGGAGTACAAGTTTGGGGAAAAGATACGCAAAGTGGCTCAGCAGCTTAATGAAGGGCTGGATGAAGTGTTCGAGGTCAAAGATGAGCTAGTGGAAAATAATCTCATCCTCTGAGGTGGAGGAGACAGAGACAGAGAAAGAGGATGAGGAGCCAAATCAATGTTTATTTGTGAGGTGAAAATGATAGTGTGTAAACTGTACAGTGAAATTCTTACTTGGAAGCTCACCTCAACATTGCAGTAATGTTACACTTTATCAAAAATATTAGCAATAATAAAAAGTTGTACACAATATGTAGGAAAATAAACTATTTTTTGATATATTTTATTCTGATCTGTTCTATTCTGTCCTATTCTTTTTTTAAATTATATTCTGTCCTGTAATGTTTTATTCTATTCTATGAATAGTTGAGATTGTCTGTGAATAAGAAGGCATGATGAGGTTATTGTTAATCATGATTTGTCAGGACTCTTGACAGCTGCTTTTCCAGATGTAGATATTTTTACTAATAACTTTAACAAATGCCCCACTCCACATCGATTGACTCAACCTCAATATGTAATAAACAAATAACCTTGAATTCATTATGTTTACATCTCTATCAACAAAATGAAAAGACACTATCTTTTCTCAAATATTTTTTTCAAATTATCTTTCTAAAAAACATTTCTATATTGTCACGTATACCAAACATTAGGAACACCTTCCTAATATTGAGTTGCACCCCCTTTCACCTTCAGAACAGCCTCAGTTCGTCAGGACATGGACTCTACAAGGTGTTGACAGCATTCCACAGGGATGCTGGTCCATGTTGACTCCAATGCTTCCCACAGTTGTGTCAAGTTGACTGGATGTCCTTTGGGTGGTGGACTGTTCTTGATACACACGGGAAACTGTTGAGTGTGAAAACCCCAGCAGTGTTGCAGTTCTTGACACAAACCAGTGTGCCAGTCTTGCCCATTTCCCCTCTGAATGGTATACATACACAATCCATGTCTCAATTGTCTCCAGGCTTAAAAATCCTTTAATCTGTCTCCTCCCCTTCATCTACACTGAAGTGAATTTAACAAGTGACATCAATAAGGGATCATAGCTCTCACCTGGATTCACCTGGTCAGTCTGTCATGGAAAGAACAGGTGTTCTTAATGTTTTGTATACTCAGTGTATATCTGTACTATACATTTGTTGTTAAAAATGTCAAATCAATTGACATTTTTATTTTTACTACCCACTAGATCCCGACTTTGAATACCACTGGTCAAATGGTACAGTAACATTGTCTGTTTCTCAAATGGAACCATATAGGGCTGTGGACAAAAGTAGTGCACTACATAGGGAATAGGGTACCATTTAGATGAACGATACACAATAGAGAAGTCAATGACCTCCACTACTTCTTTATTTGGCTTTTCAACCACTAGGTGGAGGGATTGGACATGTATTAAATTGTAATCATGAGTTGTCATCAGAATATAACTAAACTACATCTGTTTATAAAATTGAAATAAAGTTACCACAATTTTCGTATTAATCTGTTGATTAGTTGCCGTTGATTAGTCTTCAGTTAAGTTAATAAAGACACTCGAATCCTTGAGGACAAATAGTCTTTGGAAAAGAGACTCGTCTAGAAATTCAACGTGTCCTTTTCTACCATAAGTAATGGGTGTATTAAGGCTGAAAACCAATTATTTGATCACTTTAGACAAGTTCTAATACATTTTGATCGATCTTAGATTGACTTTTATCTACCTTTGTGAAGTAGTCCACTCTACACATTGCAGTCCTTCGTTTTGTGGGCAACAAGTTTCACGTAATCAAACATAATACACTGGGGTTTTTAGATAGGAAATACAAGTTACCAATGTAAACATTAATTTCCTCTTCAATCTTAATTCAATGTATACATGTTAATTTGACCTACATTTCGTCGGTTACACTATAGCCCTGGACCTATTTATTTCCAACGAGCGGAATAACGATCTGAACCAATCAGAGGCAGTAACGGGATCGAAGGGATACACCACAGCGCTGTTTGACGGAAGGATACGCTTGGGTGTGATGCGGGACTATAAATAATCATGTGACCTCGCTCGACCATTGTTTCTCTGTGACATTCAACATTATTTCATAGCATTCCGAGCGCTCAGTTCTCCCTCGCAAAATGGCAGTTTAACGTGCAGCGGCTTATCCAGCAGCGGCAACAACCCGGCAGTGCAACGGTCAAGCACTGGCTTTTTTACGCAAAATGGCGTAAGTAAAAATTATACGTATTTCTTCTCAGAAAATGTAAAGTCAGTCACATGTCAGCTGTCGGGCAGGTGTGGCTGGCAAGCAGGCTTGGGAAGTTGTTGTTAGCGTTCTAGCTAGCTAACTCTACAATACAATAGCTTATACTGTTAGCTAACTTTACTTCAGATATTTGATATGTCAGACTGTCAGCTAGATTTGGGCTGTCTTTGGCACCTACCCAGCTGTGGAAATAGTAACTCGTATCAACTGTCTGCCTGAAATAACTAACGTTAGATAGCATATGTTAACGCTATTCAGTGTCGGCGTTTCAGTGCCTTTCAACAAAGTGACAAAACAATGTGGATCCCGTGCCATCTACAGTGGGCCATTTAAACCGTTATCTACGTCATAACTAATGAACTACCCCCTTCTCATATTGAATAACAATATTGTTATGATTTTTAACTAATGTTATTAAACCCAGGCTCATAAATGAAGTTACTATGCCAGACATGGCAACGTGGCACTTTCAAAATGGCGTACTTTTGTCCTCTCGCTTTCTACGTTCCTTTCAAGACAGATGGTTGTTGTGAAAATGGCGGTATCCTCACCCTCCCCTCACCCTCCCCTCTCCGTTTCCATAGTGAGTCAGCGAGGAGGCGGCGTTACCGGTCACATCATGACCAAATTAGGCAACGTTATCCAGTGGCGGAGGGCGGGGAGTTTACCAGCACTGGCGGAATTTCCACTGAAGTATTAGACCAGAATAGCTCTACTATTTTGTGAAATGCATGAATGCGTTTTAGGAGATATTAAGTCAAAGTTGTTATTGACTCGACTTGTTCCTTTAGCTCTTAGTTGAACAAATGGCCTCAAATTTTCCAGGAAACGACCGAATGTTACTGTTGACTAGGTCACTAGGACATAACTTAAGATACCACAGGTTTTACAAGATATCTCTAGCTGACTGTTTTCAGGTCTATTTCCAAGACACATACTTCCTCTTAAGACTTCCTCCTAACACTGAGGATGTTTGTTTATTTGTTCCTACCCAGTTGGGAGGAGTTTGAACCGGTGCATTGTTGAGCCAGGTGCCCTGCTCTGGCCAACTGTGAAGCCAGCTCAAAACAAAAGTGACATAAATAAGCATGTGGAGTGATGTGTAGGATTCTGTGTTTTCACATGCAAAAGTGATTGATTTTGATAAAAACGCTGTATCTGCCTTCAAAGTGAAAACGAGTTAAATATTTATTATATGGAGAAGCGATGTATGTTTCTGGAAGACACACCATGCTGCCTTTGTTGACAACATGACAGAGCGGTGCAGATAACTGTTTGATTTGTCAAGGGCGCTCCTCCCTCCCCACTTTCGCCCGATGACGTGATGGGCTATTCCCCGGTTCAACCCAGGCCAGCGTAATAGAACTTCCTCGATGGGTGTTACTAACACAACACAATGAGGGTAGTCAATGAGTAGCACCATTTAACTGACACTATATATTGATATGATTACCTATCCCTCAGAACAATGACGTGGCGAAGAGATAATCTCCACTCTTATAATCTCCACCCGGCATAGTCAGGAGGACTGGCCACCCCGCACATCCTGGTTCCTCTCAAGTTCCTTCCTTTCTAGGGAGTTTTTCCTAGCCACCATGCTTCTACATTTGCATTGCTTGGGGTTTTAGGCTGGGTTTCTGTTTAAGCACTTTGTGACATCTGATATAAAAAAAATAGGCTTTATTAATACATTTTATTGATTATTTTCCTTTTTCTGTAGCCTAGCTATGATGGTACTAAGGCCATGTCATACACGACATCTCACCCCTATCCCACCTCCTCTCCTACAGTATGTGTAGTCTACCAAACAGAATGGGATATGCAAAATACATTTCTGTTGCTCATGTAGTAAATGGACCAATACAATAATGTTCTCTCCTCTGTGGAACTACTTGTCATACTGCAATTTGTAACCCCTATCCCTCCATCTCTCTCCTTTCTGCTTCCAGTTCTCTCAAACCAACCACCCTCAGCTCTGCTGTTGTCTACCACAGCACGATATCACCGTTCCCCCTAACGACGACAACGTTCGAAGACTCTCTGTTATCCCGTTATAGTACCCTGTTACTGTTGACAACCACCAGAAGAAGCAGTCATGTCCCTGTTGACTTCCCAACTGGTCTTGGAGGACGTTGGGGCCCTGTTACTGGACAACTGGTTTCTGACGGCTGACCCCATGGGGCCCCATCTGGACCATGATGAAGAGGATGATCTACCCCCCTCTCTCTCCTCCTTCTCTTCTTCCCGCTCCCCCTCTCTCTCCAACTCTTTTGCCTCCTTCTCTCCTTCCTCTTTGTCTCCTTCCCCCTCCCATCTCTCATCCTCTGACTCCCTCCCTCCATCCCCTCGTCCCTCGTTCCTGGGGAGCAGCAAGGCTGGGTCCGGGGTAGAGGACCACCTGATGCCGTTGACTCCGTGGCTGGACTCTAGCGAGCTGCTCCATTCCCACATGGGAACAAACGGCTGCAGAGGTGAGAACACAGCTGAAAAGAAAACCACAACAAAAACGCACAGCGTTTGCTGCCTAACCCTATAGGTGGTTCCATCTGTGGTGTTATCACAACTATTAGGCTTAAACCTATCATTTTAAGCAATCCCCCACCTACGCTCTCCCCTGGGCTCGGTTTGTCATAAACAGTTGCCCGATACCAACATGTATGGTAATCATTAACCATAGAGTTCGTTAGTAACTAGCGGTATTACCTGTTTGCACATCCACACGCGATGACAAGCCACCCATCACCTGAACAAACTGGTTGCACCAGATTTCCTGGCTATTACTGTAAAACAAGACTAGTGTCAGCGGTGCTTTTCCTCCTGTTGTACAGACAGGAAACATGTTGGCAAACAATAGGGTTTTATAGTTGGGTTCCGGTATCAGCAACTTCAATGTCCCCACAAATCATGATTGACTGGAATATTGTCTTTCAGAGCAGATTTTTGTTTGGGAAAGGACTGATTTTGTTTCAGAGGACCGGTTTTTACTTCGTTATCACTACAATAATTATTAAAATTGTCATGCCATAAACATTGAGTATAATATGTTGTATATTTAGATGGAATTTACTTATCGCTTCTTCCCCAGATGATGCGTTTTTGGGCATGGACTGGATGGCTGAGAAGATAGACCTGAGTGACTTCGACCTGGACTCTCTGATTGGCTCCTGTTGTTCCGACGCCCCGCCCAGTTCCCCCGAGGAGCTCCTGGCCTCCCTGGAGACCCAGATGGACCTAGACCTGGTGGACCCCTTCACCGCCCCAATCCCTGCCCCACACGAGGTGCTCTCCCTGGGCATCCCTCTGGCTGACCTCCCCTCCCTGGAGCTTCCTGAAGAAGAGGTAAGGGATGAGGTCAGAGGTCCTGTGGTGACGGTTCAGGATCAAGAGGTCGTGGTGAAGTCTGAGCCACAGTCTCCAGCACCCCTCTCCATGGGGTATACCCTTGAGCTGGGGAGCGAAGTGGACGTTGATGTCTTGGAAGTCAAGACCACCCACACTCCAACTACCATCATCTCTGAGCCCAGCGACAGCCTCCAGACGACCGCCCCTATCATCCTCTCCCTCCTGCCCTCAGGCCACTTCGTGGTGGTCCTCTCCCCTAAAGAGGAGCCAACCCTCTCAGCCTCCAGTAGCTGTGATGACCAGTCTGATGACAGCGACTCTGGCATCGACTCTGTATCCGGCTCCCCTCCTCACCACACATCTTCCTCTCCTTCTCCCTCCATAGCTGGGTCCTCCAGGACCAAACCCTACTCCAAACCTGAACCTGAGACTACATCCCCCACAACCCTCAGCGGCAAGGTCAAATCAGTATCAGGGGCGCCCAAGGTCGTGGAGAAGAAGCTCAAGAAGATGGAGCAGAACAAGACGGCAGCGACACGTTACCGACAGAAGAAGAAGAGCGAACAGGAAGTGCTGAGCGCGGAGTGTTCCGAGCTAGAGCAGAGGAACCGTGAGCTGGCAGAGAAGGCTGACGGCATCAGCAGAGAGATCCAGTACCTCAGAGATCTGATGGAGGAGGTCCGCTCAGCAAAGAACAGGAAGAAGACCACTGTTAGTGTGGCATAGTCAGCAGAAATGATGGATAGAAGGAAGGCAAGAAAGGGAATGCATAGAATGAGATCCAGTACCTTGTGGAGGAGGGGCTACGTCCTGGTTATCCACCCTTCTACCAAAGTGTACTTTTGCATACTTGCTGTCTATGATGGGAAGTGTGCATTTGCATACTTTGGGAGAAGGGTAGAGAATGGAGAAGGCAGTCAGGTAATGGCTAGAAAGATGATAGAAAAGTTGATGAGATTATCAGGGGGAGAAGATGTGGGACTGATTTTAGTCAGGCAGAGCATCAGTTCTGTATGAACTCTATCATCGTGTTACACTGGTATACATAAACACCATTAAACACACACAAGTGTTGTACGGTAATTGTGTTGACTAGGCCGTGGTTACTGCGTAGGTAGGAAAATGTAGAATTACGACGAAGACCAATTAGTACGGCCACACTCTTACCAAGATCCAACCCACAACCTTCCCCCAAAAATACTCCAGTTTCAAAGACCAGTTACAATCCCCCCTCCCCCAACTGTCACCCTACTGTTACTCTTACCCTACTCACCCTTTACTCTTACCCCCTCCCCCTCTTGTCACCCTACTACTCTTTGACTTCCTCTATGCAGCTTTAGTCCAGAAAGGGGCCTCGCCCTGTGGCAGATTTTTTTAATGTTACACTGAATTCCCTCTGTCAAAATGTTATGTTTGGTATGTATATATCTTCACCTGAAACCTGAACTCTACTCTGGCTTCATCAGGGTTTTATTTAACGCTGGATAGTAGAAAACCATCCATCTACTAGACTGTCCTAGACCTAGTTGGCAACTCTAGTGTAGCTTTTAGCTACATGTTTGTTTGGCTTGTATAAATGCTTTGCTATTGTTTACTATTAAAGCTCCTTATTGAATCTCAATTGATCTGTTTGAAGTGTGATCTTTTATTTTTTTGGATTAAGATGTACATGTTAACTATTAGTGGCAAATCTAAATGCCATGACAAATTTGCAGTGAAATTGATATGCAAGTTTAGTAAGGCACTAGTAGTGTACACATACGACTGATACCATATAAGCGTTGAATCAATTTGATCATCATGACTAAGCAACAGTACCCTGGTATTTTAAGCCTGTGCAACTGGAATGGCAGGTGATACTGGTCCTGGGGAGAAATATTGATGAAAAATCTGAGTAGGAGTGCTGATCTCGGATCAGGTCTTGTGTCCATGTAATTTTGATCAGAAATATAAACCGGTCCTAGATCAGTACTCCCTACTTTGAAGTTTTATGAGTACAGACCCTGGGTCTGTCACACTTGAGCTCCAACCTGAGCTTCGTGAATATCGGGTCTATTTTAAGCATCTTGGAGTAGGAGTGCTGATTTGAGCTCAGTTTTGCCTTTTAAATCGCAATGAATAAGAGTACATGGACGGGGGGACTGATCCAAGATCGGATCTCTCTTGATACATACGGCCCCAGGTATACCTGATTTACATGTAAGATTGCGCAAACAGGAAATGGCTGGGTAGTTTGTAGTGCAAACATCCATGCTATAACTAGTACAGCTATACTACTTGTCATTGCGCAATAGCTAATGCAGGGGTTGGCAAGTACACTACTACATGTTTGAGCTTTTAGAGTGATTAGCTCTTAATATTTGTTTTTAAATGTTATTTAAGTAATTATTAAACAAGCTATTTATCCTTTATTAAACCATAACATAAGGATATATAGCAGGGATTTTCAATTGGCGGCCCTCATTTTTTTTCAGAATACATTTTTAGCATAAAAGAATTGGGACATAAAGTAATAAAATCACTAGGAATTCAACTCAAAATGTTATTTAGGAAATGTATTCCCAAGTATTTCCACTCATAAATAGAGACGTGTTCTTGTACCAATATAAGCAAGGTTTGAAATGATTGTTTCTGTCAAATACAATATCTGTTTGGGCTTCTTACGTCAATTTTCAGAGTACAAATGATGAATAATTATGTTCCGGCGCCCTGACCATCCCGCGGCTGAATCTAGCTGATGATCCCTGGTCTATAGGGTCTATATAATATCAGTGTTTGTCATTGTGCTTTAAGGGTTAGCCAGTACACCCTGCTTTAACAGGCTTCGCTTATACTGTGTCATTAGCTGTTTTACAATAACATTTGTTTAAAAAATATATTATCCTTAATTAAACAAATTAAAGACTAATCTTCTGAAAATAAGCCTTGGTGCGAGTTGAGCTATTTCAGAAAGTCTTAGAAAACAGGTTTGAACCTGCTAACATTCGACACATTTTCTTGCCATTGGCTGAAGGAACAAAACCCAAAGAGCAGAAGTGAGACAGAGAAAAGGGAGGTGAGTGAGAAAGAGACTGAGTGGGGGAGGATAGAGAGAAGAGTGAAGCACAGCTGTGAAAATGTCTCACAGGAAAGAATCTCTATCTCCCCCATTTGTTTTATCTGAAACCAGACAGACTGAGGGGAAACATTAGTCTCTTTCTCTCTCTGTCTGTGTGTGTGTGTGTGTGTGTGTGTGTGTGTGTGTGTGTGTGTGTGTGTGTGTGTGTGTGTGTGTGTGTGTGTGTGTGTGTGTGTGTGTGTGTGTGTGTGTGTGTGTGTGTGTGTGGTAAAAAGTTATGCGTTGACAGCATGTGTCAGTGAGTGAGAGTGAAAAAGATTGTGGGTTAGTGTGTGAGTATGTGCAATGAAAATAGTGTGAGGTCACTACGCTGAATATTTGTGTGTGTCTATATGTAAGACTAGTGCGCGTGTATGCGAGAGTGTGTGTCTGTTCGTGTGTACAAACGTTTGTGTGTGAAAGAGTTCAGTGGGTTGAAGGAAACATGGCAGATGAGTACATTTAGCTTGGGTAGTAAAATGTCACAGATTTATTTATTTTACCTTTATTTATGACCATGTAAGCCGGGAGAACAGAGACAGACAGACAGACAGACAGACAGACAGACAGACAGACACAGTCCACAGTAGTGAGGCCTTCCACTCCTGCACAGGCCCTGATAAGAACCACCCTGATAGAGAGAGAGAAAGGGGGGGAAAGAGGGAGAGAGAGAAGAGGAGGGAAGGAGAGAGTGGAAACGATAAGGGGAGAGAGATAGACAGAGAGAGGTAGAAAGAAAGGTAGATGGAGAGAGCGAGAGTAGAAGAGAGAGGAGGGAGAGAGAATACTTAGTCAGTTGTACAACTGAATGCATTCAACTGAAATGTGTCTTCTGCATTTAACCCAACCCGTCTGAATCAGAGGTGCAGGGGGCCTTAATCGACGTCCACGTCATCGCGCCTGGGGAGCAGTTGTTGTTGGGAGTTAACTGCCTTGCTCAAGGGCAGAACGGCAGATTTATCTACCTTGCTGGCTCTGGGTTTCGAACCAGCGACCTTTCGGTTACTGGCCCAATGCTCTTAACCGCTAGACGGAGGGAGAGCAATAGAAAGAGAGGGAGAGAGAACAAGTGAGAGGCATGTCAAGCCAAGGCAAATGCCATGCAGGGAATGAATGCCTGTTTGAAATGGGACTTGAAATGGCTCCAGACCTGGGTTCAAATACCATTTGAAATCATTTCAAATACTTGATCTGTGCGTGATTGAGGTTGCCTGTTGAAATGGAACCAATAGAGAAGTCCCAAAAGTGCTAAACCGGCCCACCTGTGACCTAGCACTCCAGGCAGACAAAAGAAAATACTCAAAAGTGTTTGAACGTTTTCGAATAGTATTTGAACCCAGGTCTGAATAGCTCATTAGATCATGGGTGTGAGTGCTGGGATCGACGAGGCGTTTTAAAGCAGGCTGACTGAAGATGAGCCTTGACTTGTAGTGTTCATTCCACATGAATCTACTGTTATTTGGTCTGTGTACCAAATGGTACCCTATTCCCTATGGGACCTGGTCAAAAGGAGTGTACTACGTAGGGAATAGGGTGCAATTTGGGATGCACACTACCAACCACAATGGGCTTCATTCATTAATGGCTTGGGTTGGCTTGTCAGTATGCTTTTGGTGTTTTGAGCCATTCACAATAACAGGGATTCTCACTGGCGTGTGTGTGTGTGTGTGTTTCATGATTCACTGGCCCTAAACTAAGGTTTGATCAGGCCACAGCCACATAGCAGTTACTGGTGGTATGTAGTGTTAATTATAACTCTTGGCTAGAGCCCAGTTAGAGGCCTCATTGGTTAACAAAGGCAAAGAAGGCCTGAGTAAGGAATAGTATAGATGTATCTGTCCCCCACTGAGTAGATCCAAAGAGGGACTACAGTACCATGAAACTGAGACTGCATCCCAATGGCACCTATAGGGTTCTGGTCAAAAGTAGCGCACTGTATAGGGAACAGTGCTATTTGGGACGTGACCTCTAGCAGTCCATTGCTACTTCCCACAGACTTGTCAAAATGTTATTTTAGGCACTTGCCTTCAAAGCACAAAATACTAGACCTAACAAAAATGACGGGAAAGCAACTTTGATTCAACCAGCGTGTGCCCAGTGGGGATCGTCTCTTTCTACCTCTCTCTCCTCTTTCCTTCTTTCTCTTTCCAACCCTCTCTTCTGGCTCTCTCTCTCTCTCTCACTCGCTACTGTATGTAAGAGTCTAAAACCAGATGACTCGTCTCAAGTAGGTCTATTTTAGGCTAACTTTAATCTGAAGCAGGACTTAACCCAGCAACTCTTCAACTCAGTCAGTCACAGGACAAGCGCACTGGCCTGCGTCATAAAGATGGTTGAGTAAGCTGAGTTGACTGAGGGGTAACACAGAGAAGTGGTAGTGGCAGTGTTAGCAATGGGCCTACTTCTCTGAGAGTATATATAGTTCCCTATAATCCCCAGCCGTCAGCCTGTTAATGAGCTCAGATCCTCAGACTGTCACTGTGACCAGATAATTAGCCTGTGTGTGTGTGACCAGATAATTAGACTGTGTGTGTGTGACCAGGTAATTAGACTGTGTGTGTGTGACCAGATAATTAGCCTGTGTGTGTGTGACCAGGTAATTAGCCTGTGTGTGTGTGACCAGGTAATTAGACTGTGTGTGTGTGACCAGGTAATTAGCCTGAAGGCTCGGGATCAGAGTGAGTCATCTAGGGACATGTCAGTCAGTATACAGACGTGTGAGAGAGGAAGAAAGAGGAAGTAGGGGTGGAGCTTAAATAGTTAGTTAAATCAAATACAGGTTCAACTGAATGACAACAAAGACAGAATACAATATGGAGTTTTATTGAATAGTTTGGGGTAGCCTCATCTCCGTAGAATACTCCTCAGAGCCAGATGCTGATGACAAGTTGCCCTATGCTGGAAGAACGGGGATGCGATGACAGGCCTTCAGTTGGTGGTGGGGAGGTGGAAGGTCGTTGAAAGGCTGTTGCTGATAAATAGCAAGTGGGAGACAAAGTTTGAGTTGACGTAAATACTCCCCTAGATTCATGCTCATTGGTTGAAAGAAAGGAAAGTGATTATTGCACGAGTGAGCCCATAGGTTAATCAGCAAGCGGGGTGGGATTGCCTTAGTGTGCCATGCTCATAGGCTGAAGTGAATAGGTGAATGACATTCTGCATTCTTGCTAATAGTAAAGGAGGAGGAGAGACGTGACACCATACTGATGAGGTAACATTATCGACACTACCATACCTGCTATGCTGACGAGGTAACATTATAGACACTACCATACCTGCTATGCTGACGAGGTAACATTATAGACACTACCATACCTGCTATGCTGATGAGGTAACATTATAGACACTACCATACCTGCTATGCTGATGAGGTAACATTATAGACACTACCATACCTGCTATGCTGATGAGGTAACATTATAGACACTACCATACCTGCTATGCTGATGAGGTAACATTATAGACACTACCATACCTGCTATGCTGATGAGGTAACATTATCGACACTACCATACCTGCTATGCTGATGAGGTAACATTACAGACACTACCATACCTGCTATGCTGATGAGGTAACATTATAGACACTACCATACCTGCTATGCTGATGAGGTAAAATTATAGACACTACCATACCTGCTATGTTAATGAGGTAACATTATAGACACTACCATACCTGCTATGCTGATGAGGTAACATTATAGACACTACCATACCTGCTATGCTGATGAGGTAACATTATAGACACTACCATACCTGCTATGCTGATGAGGTAACATTATAGACACTACCATACCTGCTATGTTGATGAGGTAACATTATAGACACTACCATACCTACTATGCTGATGAGGTAACATTATAGACACTACCATACCTGCTATGCTGACGAGGTAACATTATAGACACTACCATACCTGCTATGCTGACGAGGTAACATTATAGACACTACCATACCTGCTATGCTGATGAGGTAACATTATAGACACTACCATACCTGCTATGCTGATGAGGTAACATTATAGACACTACCATACCTGCTATGCTGATGAGGTAACATTATCGACACTACCATACCTGCTATGCTGATGAGGTAACATTATAGACACTACCATACCTGCTATGCTGATGAGGTAACATTATAGACACTACCATACCTGCTATGCTGATGAGGTAACATTATAGACACTACTATACCTGCTATGTTAATGAGGTAACATTATAGACACTACCATACCTGCTATGCTGATGAGGTAACATTATAGACACTACCATACCTGCTATGCTGATGAGGTAACATTATAGACACTACCATACCTGCTATGTTGATGAGGTAACATTATAGACACTACCATACCTACTATGCTGATGAGGTAACATTATAGACACTACCATACCTGCTATGCTGACGAGGTAACATTATAGACACTACCATACCTGCTATGCTGATGAGGTAACATTATAGACACTACCATACCTGCTATGCTGATGAGGTAACATTATAGACACTACCATACCTGCTATGCTGATGAGGTAACATTATAGACACTACCATACCTGCTATGCTGATGAGGTAACATTATAGACACTACCATACCTGCTATGTTGATGAGGTAACATTATAGACACTACCATACCTGCTATGCTGATGAGGTAACATTATAGACACTACCATACCTGCTATGTTAATGAGGTAACATTATAGACACTACCATACCTGCTATGCTGATGAGGTAACATTATAGACACTACCATACCTGCTATGCTGACGAGGTAACATTATAGACACTACCATACCTGCTATGCTGATGAGGTAACATTATAGACACTACCATACCTGCTATGCTGATGAGGTAACATTATAGACACTACCATACCTGCTATGCTGATGAGGTAACATTATAGACACTACCATACCTGCTATGCTGATGAGGTAACATTATAGACACTACCATACCTGCTATGCTGATGAGGTAACATTATAGACACTACCATACCTGCTATGCTGATGAGGTAACATTATAGACACTACCATACCTGCTATGTTGATGAGGTAACATTATAGACACTACCATACCTGCTATGCTGATGAGGTAACATTATAGACACTACCATACCTGCTATGTTGATGAGGTAACATTATAGACACTACCATACCTGCTATGCTGATGAGGTAACATTATAGACACTACCATACCTGCTATGCTGACGAGGTAACATTATAGACACTACCATACCTGCTATGCTGATGAGGTAACATTATAGACACTACCATACCTGCTATGCTGATGAGGTAACATTATAGACACTACCATACCTGCTATGCTGATGAGGTAACATTATAGACACTACCATACCTGCTATGCTGATGAGGTAACATTATAGACACTACCATACCTGCTATGCTGATGAGGTAACATTATAGACACTACCATACCTGCTATGTTGATGAGGTAACATTATAGACACTACCATACCTGCTATGCTGATGAGGTAACATTATAGACACTACCATACCTGCTATGTTGATGAGGTAACATTATAGACACTACCATACCTGCTATGCTGATGAGGTACCATTATAGACACTACCATACCTGCTATGCTGATGAGGTAACATTATAGACACTACCATACCTGCTATGTTAATGAGTTAACATTATAGACACTACCATACCTGCTATGCTGATGAGGTAACATTATCGACACTACCATACCTGCTATGTTGATGAGGTAACATTATAGACACTACCATACCTGCTATGCTGATGAGGTAACATTATAGACACTACCATACCTGCTATGCTGATGAGGTAACATTATAGACACTACCATACCTGCTATGTTGATGAGGTAACATTATCGACACTACCATACCTGCTATGCTGATGAGGTAACATTATAGACACTACCATACCTGCTATGTTAATGAGGTAAAATGATAAACACTACCATAGATACCTGCTATTCTTATGAGGTAACATTATAATCATTACCAAATGCCTGCTATGCTAATGAGGCAGCATTATAAACACTACCCTATAAAAAACGGTTGTGTTTATGAGGTAACATTATAGACACTACCATATGAATAAAAGCGATGTGAATTATATGCGTTTATGAATAAAAAGTAACCCTAGACAAGAGTTTCTAGACTGTGTGTGTGTGTGTGTGTGTGTGTGTGTGTGTGTGTGTGTGTGTGTGTGTGTGTGTGTGTGTGTGTGTGTGTGTGTGTGTGTGTGTGTGTGTGTGTGTGGAAGCGAGAGGTGTGTATAAGGAAACTATGAGTCACTGTGAAAGAACCACTGGTATGGTGTCATTCTACACTTCTAGAGAATTGGGGAGGAAGGACTTGAGGTACTGTAATAATATTTTAGGTACTGTAATAATATTTTCAAACCTCAACTCAATCAGCAATAAAGATAAACAAAGTAAACTGTCATGGATAATGTGAACATTTTGGATAATATGATGAACATAAATACAGCATCAAAGACAATCAATTGCATTGCCAAATATGTGTGTCTTCCTAGGGTAATCCTCTTTTGTAAACTTTAAAACGTTTTTCTCTCCGTCCATTGTCTGATTTGTGTTGTGCTTTCTAAGTTATGCTAGCAAACATACAGAAATTCACTCGTGATAAAAGTTGGCCTCCAAGTTCATTTCATAAATGTACAGTACCTTGCCGCCTTTTTACCTCTAATGCTAGAGTGCCACCTGGCGTCCTTACTGTAAACTACACTTCCCAATTTTTATGAAAACATAATCACCGTAGACTGTCATGTGACCAGCAAACACTGGGCTTGTTCCGTCATTGCAGCCGACTGACTGATCTACAAATCACCGTGCATCATAAATAACGATATTATTATTTGTAGATCAGTCGGTCAGGATTTGATGCTCCCGAACACGGCCACAGCTTTAACGAGAAACAGAAAGTTGACCGAACTAAGGTTGTTGTGACGGTATGATAGAAACGACACTGTTACACAGCGCTCACCTCCATCATTCTGAACTCTTGAATGAACACCAAGAACCAACGGAAGTCGTTTTGAACCCACGTTCTTGCTGTATGCTGCTTGCACGGTTTCTAAGAAGGTACCGTAAGTAGGTCGACAAACATCGATGCTAGCTACAGTTATACCAGATAATGTTATTTAACCAAATATTTTTTAGATCCATTACTGAGAGTTACAGGTTAGGTACTGTTTGTAGCACAGATCATTTTCGACCAACCTTAACTTGAATGTCCAGTTTCAGGTGGTGGGTTTGAATTTAGAAAATGCTCAGTTATTAAAATAAATGTTTTGCTCCATTAAGCAAATTCAACAATGTGTACTGCGCCATCTTGTCTATTTAAAATCTCTCATTGATTGAGACAGGTCCACCCTAAAGTGCAGCATGTCATGATGACACTCATCTATTCTTACCGTCCTTGTATTACAGACTTCCCATCTTTCTCTCTCTCTCTTTCCCCCTTTCTCCCCCCTCTCCTTCCCTCACTCTCTTACTCCCCCTCTGTCTTTTCCCTTCCTCCATCAGGATGTCATCATCTCTTTCCCGACCTCGTCATGTGATCTGGGAGACAGAGGAGCTGGTGGCCTACCTCCACCCCATGCCCTGGACCCCAGGTAGATGCATATTCTTTACCACCTAGATCTGGTCCAGGGCCCGGTTTCCCAAAAGCATCTTAAGGCTAAGTTAATGTTAGAACTTTCGTAGGAGCATCGTTAAATATCCAAGCTGTTGGCTATGTGTTTTCAATCAATGTGAGACAATATATCCACAGGAAAGTATAATTCTTTCAACCTTTCAAAGTGCACGTAGTGCATTCAGATTCCTATCACCTGAAGCATGCGCAGAAACATGTAAACATGTGCAAGAGCTCGGCAAGTATGCATGTGTCTTGTGCGTGTATTTTTATCTCGTGCATGTATTTTTGTCTTGTGCGCATGCTTCAGGTGATAGGAATCTGAATGAACTACCTGCGCTTTGAAAGGTTGATGGAATTATACTTTCCTGTGGATATATTGTCTCATATACCGACCAAAAGGACCAACCGCACAGGCAACCAGTAAAGTACATTCAAATATAATTGTCATTTTATTCAACATGCTGGCTTGTAGAAGTTGAGAGGAAACTGTCCTGATTCAAACGCTCATTTCTGCCCAACGTAGAATTCAATGTAATTCATCGTCGGGTTTCCAGCCAGGTAACACACCTCATGTCAATCCATTGCTTTTACATTTTATGAAAGTCAGTTTCTACGCAACCACTGAACATGTACAGTGAACTGTGCAATCCTTCTATAGTATACTATCATCCACTATATCTTGCTGTCTGGCACCCTATCCTCCCTATAGTGCACTGCATAGGGAAAAGGGTTCCATTTGGGACAATCTTTTTCTTCATATATGGAATATCAATCATAGGCACTACCATCCTGGAGCAGAAGACCCCCAGGGGCCCCGATGAGGAACCAAGCCCAGCTCAGGGCAGTCTCTTCAAGCTGGGTGAGGGAGCCTACCTGAGGTTGCTGCTGGGGGCCAGGGAGGTGGGGGCCCTGCTGTGTGAGAGGCTGGGGGTGAAGAGATGTGCCCTGGTCTGCAGGCCCCACCCAGACAGTAACAGTCCACCCCAGGTCTGTTGTGTTTGTACTCTGCTCTACTATTTTCTACTTTACTCTTATTCTACTCTATTCTACTCTTTTCTACTTTACTCTTATTCTACTCTATTCTATGCTGATCTTTTCTCCATTCTATTTTATTCTACTCTTCTCTATTCTATTCTAATCTATTCTAATGTGTCTCATTTAGTTTTGAATAAAAACTGGCAATATAATTTATGTTGATGAACAAAAACATTACATTTGTGTTTAGGTAGCACCATAATTCTGTCCTCCTTTCTAGTATGAACAGGTAACCTAGTAATAGTCCCTGTTGTTATTGACTCTCAGATCCGGGTGCTGCCGCTACACGGCCTTGACAGCGATTGGCGCCCCCACCTGGCGGAAGATGAGCACTACACCCACCACGACCCCGGCTACGTCACCTCTAAAAGCGGCCCTCGCTGGACTGACACGTCCCTCCAGGAGATCCAGGCCGAGATTCGGGCCCAGCTCCCTTCCCCCAATGCCCTACCAAACCTCACCTTCCTGGGGGAAGACCCATCGCACCCCGGCCTCTTCTCCCGGATCGTCCGTGGAGAGGAGCAGCATTGGAGGGTGTGGGAGGATGAGGGGCACGTGGCATTCCTCACCCCATTCCCCAACGCCCCTGGCCTCACCGTACTGGTCCCCCGTCGACCTCTGACCTCTGATATATTTAGACTCGAAGAGGCAGATTATACGAGTTTGGTACTGGCAACCCAGAAGGTGGCCAGGGTTTTGGAAGAGGGTCTTGGAGCGTGGGGGGTGGGGTTGATATTCGAGGGGTTTGAGATTGACTACGCTCATGCTAAATTGATACCTCTGCTCTCTCCTCCCTCCTCTCACCAGGTTGATGGGGGCTCCACCACCACCACTAAATCTCCACCTCCTCAGGCCCAGTTTAGTGCCACCTATCCTGGGTTTGTGACCTCGGAGGATGGCCCTGAGGCCAGCCTGGAGTGTTTGAAGGAGTTACAGGCCAAAATCACACAGTAATGATAATGTATTGACATGTTATGAAATATGTATGTAATTGCATATTATGAAGGACCTGAAACTGGGTGATTATAGTATTGATGTATTGCACTTGACTACATACATTCCAATTGGTTGACTTGGTGATGTGATAGCTTTTTTCAATACCAAGCCTGTTGATTCATGTACATACTGATTTGGTATACCAAATTCTATAGATGTGACTGTTTCTGTAAATCATTTTATTATCAACTTTAAATAGGACAACAATCAAGAGCTTTATTTGATAAACATGGTACTGTAAGGTTTTTAGACCTTTCCTTTGAAAAGTACTTAACAGTAGCATGGAAAAAGACATGATTGTTTGATCAAAATAAACATGTGGTTTCTATTACGTTTTGTAAAGTTTATTTTCAGATGATATTAGTTAGAGTACAACAGGCTGAGAAGGAGAAAACGGAAAGAAATGAACCACCATCTTTCATTGTCAAATGTTACTATACGTATGTCATTACTCATTATCCCTCTAATTGTATTAAATTAGTACAAACAACCATGAAACCAAGCACCTTCATATAGGGCTATTTCACTCAAATTACAAAATGAAGTATTGGATTCCTTCAAAAGTTTACATTTGAAACAGTGGCCATATAGACATACCTTGTACATAGACAGTTGTTTTTCTTACCCTGTAAGCAATGTAATTTAGTGAACTATCCATTTAATCATTATATTACATATGCTTCAGTCATATCATTGAATCATCATCACCCAGTGCTTTGTCTCTCAATTATGTTTGGTGGGATCTATTTACAGAGTTCAACGCTCACAACACATCTGCATATTCCCCTAACAAGGTCTTAAGATCTCTGCCTAACAAGGCTTCTAATTGGTCCCTCAGTGTTTCAATTAAGAGGTTGAATTAATGAGCAGTTAAGTGGTTAATTAGCAGGTTATAAACAGGGCATTACCGGAGGCTATCATTATACTAAGACTGAGGCTGCATCTCAATACTCTACATGGTTACTTTCAGAGAAAAAAAAGACGGGGCACCACATCTCAATACTCTTTCCATGGTTACTAGAGAAACAGCAAGACTGGGGCTTCATCTCAATACTCTTTCCATGGTTACTAGAGAAACAAAAAGACTGGGGCTTCACCTCAATACTCTTTCCATGGTTACCAAAGAAACAAAAAGACTGGGGCTTCACCTCAATGCTCTTTCCATGGTTACCAGAGAAACAAAAAGACTGGGGCTTCACCTCAATGCTCTTTCCATGGTTACTAGAGAAACAAAAAGACTGGGGCTTCACCTCAATACTCTTTCCATGGTTACCAGAGAAACAAAAAGACTGGGGCTTCACCTCAATGCTCTTTCCATGGTTACTAGAGAAAGAAAAAGACTGGTGCTTCATCTCAATTCTCTTTCCATGGTTACCAGAGAAACAAAAAGACTGGGGCTTCACCTCAATACTCTTTCCATGGTTACTAGAGAAAGAAAAAGACTGGTGCTTCATCTCAATTCTCTTCCCATGGTTACCAGAGAACCAAAAAGACTGGGGCTTCATCTCAATGCTCTTTCCATGGTTACTAGAGAAACAGCAAGACTGGGGCTTCATCTCAATACTCTTTCCATGGTTACTAGAGAAACAGCAAGACTGGGGCTTCATCTCAATACTCTTTCCATGGTTACCAGAGAAAGAAAAAACTGGTGCTTCATCTCAATGCTCTTTACATGGTTACTAGAGAAACAAAAAGACTGGTGCTTCATCTCAATGCTCTTTCCATGGTTACCAGAGAAACAAAACGACTGGGGCTTCATCTCAATACTCTTTCCATGGTTACTAGAGAAACAGCAAGACTGGGGCTTCATCTCAATACTCTTTCCATGGTTACTAGAGAAACAGAAAGACTGGGGCTTCATCTCAATACTCTTTCCATGGTTACCAGAGAAACAGCAAGACTGGGGCTTCATCTCAATACTCTTTCCATGGTTACTTGAGAAACAGAAAGATGGTTAAGGATAGGATTGAGGGAGATCTTGATCTAGGGGAAACTTCAACCTGGAGCATGGCTTCATCTCGATACTCTGTCATGGCTTACTTTCTTTCAGTACCCCAAACAGGTGAAAGGGCTTAAAAGACATGTCATCCTTTATAAATCTAAAATATCGCAAAGTGGAGTAATAGTCTATGGAATCAGTGATCATTTTATTACATTTTGCACAAGGATGATTTTTAAAGATATATTTAAGTGATATATTTAATTGCCTTTGATACAGTTGACCACTGTCTCCTAATCTCCAAACTGGAGGCACTGGGGTTAAGCAGTATCCCTATAGGCTGGGTAAAGTCCTAATTATCAGGAAGGGAGCAAGTAGTAGAGGTTAATGGTTCACTGTCTCAGGCAAAACCAATGAGTTGTGGCGTTCCGCAGGGGAGCGTGCTTGGGCCTCTGCTGTTTTTATTGTATATTAATGATATGAAAGATGCTTGTTCTTGCTGTCTTTTTCTTTATGCGGATGACTCTACACTTCTGGTGCCTCACAAAAGTAAAACTATGTTGGAAAGCATACTTAGCACAGAGCTTACTAACATTAGCAAATGGCTTGGAGATTATAAGCTATCTCTGCACTTAGGGAAAACTGAAGCAATTATTTTTGGATCCAGACCTAAATTGTGTAGGTTGTCTGAAATCAGAGTGGAGTTAGGGGGTGAGGTGTTGACTACTAAAACCTCTGTTAGCTACTTGGGATGTATCCTTGATGGAAGCTTGGGAGGTGTGAGCATGGCCAATAAGGTGCCAGGGAAGGTTAATGCCAGGACTAAGTTTTTAGCTAGAATGTCCAAGCTGCTTGATAAGGACACCATGAAAGTGCTAGCTACTGCCCTCATTCAATGCCATTTTGACTATGCTAGTACTTCCTGGTTTGGGGGCTTATCTAAACTTATGAAGGGGAAGCTCCAGATAGCACAGAATAAGTTGATCAGGGTAGTATTGAAGGTGAGTCCACGTACTCACATAGGCGGGAGCTGCTTTCAGGAACTAAACTGGCTGCCTGTTGAGGCTAGGGTGTCCCAGATTAGACTAGGTTTGGTTTACAGGAGTATTTATGGTCCTGCACCCAGACATCTAAGTGATTACTTTCCTCATGTTAGGGATGCACACAATCACAGCACCAGATCAGGTCACTAAATGTGATTAACTGTGTACAAAATGAGTCTGCTTACAGCGTGGAATGGAATGGGTCTGCCTACGATCTGGAACGGAATGGGTCTGCCTACGATCCGGAACGATGGGAGTCTGCCTACGGCCCGGAACTGAGCAAGTCTGTCTGCAGTCTGGAGGGCATTAGGCCTGAGCCGGAACCACCTCCAGTTTAGGTGGGTTGGGGAGGGGGGGTGTAGCACAGGTGCCGTCGTTGATGGCAGCCACCCTCCCTTCCCTCCCTTTAGTTTAGGGGGATGTTTGTTTGTTTTTGGGGAGTATGTTTTTTTTTGTGTGTAGGTGCATCCGGGGTTTGCACCTTTAGGGGGGGGTAATGTCACGTCCTGACCAGTTTAGGGATTATTTGCTATTGTAGTTTGGTCAGGATGTGGCAGAGGGTATTTTGTTTATGTGTTTCGGGGTGATGGTTATGTAGTAGGGTGTTAGACCAAAACCCGGAAATAATAAATCTATGTTCTATGTTTTGTATTTCTATGTTCTTCCTGGTTTGTTGTATTTCTATGTTTAGGTTGATGGGGGTTGGACTCTCAATTGGAGGCAGGTGCTTTCTCGTTGCCTCTGATTGAGAGTCCTATATATGGGTAATTGTTTGGTTTGGTGTTGTGGGAGATTGTTTCTTGTTTTGCCTGTGTGAGCGTGACAAGACTGTTTTGTTGTTTGTGCGGTCTTCGTTTTGTTATTTTGGTGTTCTCTTTATTTAAAATAAATAACAAGATGAGCATCCACATTCCTGCTGCGTTTTGGTCCTCTATTCCCGACGACAGCCGTTACACCTCTGCCTATAAAAACAACGTCCTCTCTGGACAGCTTTAAAAATAAAGTAAAAATATGTTTGATGTCCTCTGTGCCCATTTGAATAACCCCTATGATGTACCTGGAATGATGAGATAGATGTTCTTCTTCTATGTGTTTGTTTTATTATTTCACTGCCATACTGTGTTCGATCTTGTCTAGCCATCTTGTCTCAAGAGGACCACAATGGAAATAAGTCCCAGACTTTATTGTGTGTTATCCTCTGATTTTGTTCATGTATGGCTTTTAAGTTTTATGTGTGCTTGTTTTTTTAAATGGTCGAATTAATAAACTAAACTAAATCCTTTGACAACAAACATAATCTTGAAGGCAATATTATTAGGGTCTCTTTCATTAATGAACACATCAAAACTTTTTGCAACTGAAAACTTAAGAAAGTGTTTCCTATTGGACAAGTTCATGATAGTCGTTTTTTGTTTCAGTCCATTTTCTTCCGTTTGGTGCTTAATAAACATGACACAGGTCTACCTCCCGATAACAACCCAGGATTGTAAAGAGACAGGATTTCTCTACACTTTTATCACAGTCTTAGGAAGGGAAGGTGGCGTCTAACTCTGAGCAGCGGGGAAACGCTGACACGGCAGCTTGGGCAGTTTCCTGGTCCGGATGAGAACACAGAGGCTGAATGAAACTGCTCATAGAGCACCGTGTAGACCACGCAGGTCAGTGGTGAGTAGGGCTGCAATGTTTTGATATAGAACCATAACACAAAGTCAACCAGGGGTTGAATGTAGTGAATGCTAATCAACACAAAAACAGTCAGCACATTTTAAAGGCCTGCTTTTTTGATTGGGTGGAACTCCTCTCTGCTTGGACCTGATTGGCTCAGGGACTTAAGGACCAGTATGTTGCAGATTGAGTTGGGTTAGGGTTAGGGTTAGGGTTAGGGTCAAGAAGCCCAAGTTTCATCTGTCTGTGTTTTTCGCCATGGCAACGAGGAGGAGGCTCATGATGACCATCCACTTGCGTTAGGCATTCGCAAACTTCAGCAAGAGGCAGTATGAAGCGGCTAGGGAACATGTCGAAAAACACAGACAGATGAAACTTGGGCTTCTTGATTTTCAGAAAGAACAGTGGGTGAAACACGGCGAGGTAGCTGTCCACACATAGACAACATAGCAACAGAGGCTCGCTGAGGTCAGCTGATCAAGTCATTTCACATGCCATGGAATGTACTCATCTTTGGTGAAAGTTCCGGTAGGGTGTAGAGAGAGAGAGAGAAAGAGAGAGTGTGTGTCTCCTAGTGTGTGTGTGTGTTTACCCAGGAGGGAGCATAGAAACAGAGTGTGGCCCGGGAGACCCAGGATGTAGAGGGTGTAATGGTCGAAGGCAACTTCTTCTGTGGTGTTGTAGGAGGAGTGGCTGGAATTGAGGGTCAGGTTGTCCATGGTGATGGTAGCGATGATGATGATGAGGACTCCTTATAATGCTGTCTATAGGAGTAGAGATGGGTCAGGTTGTCCTTGGTGATGATGAGGATGATGATGAGGACTCCTTATAATTAGAGGTCGACCGATTATGATTTTTCAATGCCGATACCGATACCGATTATTGGAGGACCAAAAAAGCCGCTGCCGATTAATCGCCCGGTTTTTCTTTTTTCTTTTGTAATAATGACAATTACAACAATACTGAATGAACACTTATTTTAACTTAATATAATACATCAATAAAATCTATTTAGCCTCAAATAAATAATGAAACATGTTCCATTTGGTTTAAATAATGCAAAAACAAGGTGTTGGAGAAGAAAGTAAAAGTGCAATATGTGCCATGTAAAAAAGCTAACGTTTAAGTTCCTTGCTCAGAACATGAGAACATATGAAAGCTGGTGGTTCCTTTTAACATGAGTCTTCAATATTCCCAGGTAAGAAGTTTTAGGTTGTAGTTATTATAGGAATTATAGGACTATTTCTCTCTATACGATTTGTATTTCATATACCTTTGACTATTGGATGTTCTTATAGGCACTTTAGTATTGCCAGTGTAACAGTATAGCTTCCATCCCTCTCCTCGCTCCTACCTGGGCTTGAACCAGGAACACATCGACAACAGCCACCCTCGAAGCAGCGTTACCCATGCAGAGCAAAGGGAACAACTACTCCAAGTCTCAGAGCGAGTGACGTTTGAAACGCTATTAGCGCGCAACCCGCTAACTAGCTAGCCATTTCACATTGGTTACACCAGCCTAATCTCGGGGGTTGATAGGCTTGAAGTCATAAACAGTTCAATGCTTGAACAATTGCGAAGAGCTGCTGGCAAACGCACGAAGGTGCTGTTTGAATGAATGCTTACGAGCCTGCTGCTGCCTACCATCGCTCAGTCAGACTGCTCTATCAAATATCAAATCATAGACTTAATTATAACATAATAACACACAGAAATACGAGCCTTTGGTCATTAATATGGTCGAATCTGGAAACTATCATTTCGAAAACGAAACGTTTATTATTTCAGTGAAAAATGGAACCGTTCCGTATTTTATCTAACGGGTGGCATCCCTAAGTCTAAATATTCCTGTTACATTCCACAACCTTTAATGTTATGTCATAATTATGTACAATTCTGGCAAATTAATTATGGCCGTTGTTAGGAATAAATGGACTTCACACAGTTCGCAATGAGCCAGGCGGCCCAAACTTCTGTATATACCCTGACAGCTTGCACGGAATGCAAGAGAAGTGACACAAATTCATGTTAGCAGGCAATATTAACTAAATATGCAGGTTTAAAAATATATACTTGTGTATTGATTTTAAAGAAAGTGTTACGAGAACTATGTTCTCAATGTTAACTACAATTAAAATACTCAGTCTGCAACCCGGAATTTGTAAGATTCTGGTTGAATAACACAGACAGAGTCCCAGTTTACAAGAGGCAGAATGTTTATTCACGAGAACATACTGAAGTCCATTGTACAGAGACATACTTTTTATAGGTCACTCCTTACGCACACACAAATACACACAAACATTAAGGCCCCAGATCTCTTAACACTGTAGATCATTACCCAGCCAACAGTTTCATTCCTCTGAGATTAGGAAAACCTTGAGAGGTACTCCCTCTCATATCTTAAACACTCAGAGTTCAAGCTAGGACAGGTCAACCACAGTTTAACAGTTCTTGGTGTTTACTTAAACACACAAACACACATTCTTCTCTTTCCCAGTCCAACCTCTTAGATTTATGCTTCACCCTTTAGTTACTCATTCTACATGCCATATAGACCATATCACTAACAGTTAAGTTTCAGGGTAGAATTATTTAATCATACATTCAAACATATAAATCCCTTAACAGAAAGGCATTGATGTTTATGGTTAGGTACATTGGTGCAATGACAGTGCTTTTTTCGCAAATGCGCTTGTTAAATCATCACCCGTTTGTCGAAGTAGGCTGTGATTAGATGAGAAATTAACAGGCACTGCATCGATTATATGCAACGCAGGACACGTTAGATAAACTAGTAATATCATCAACCATGTGTAGTTAACTAGTGATTATGTTAAGATTGATAGTTTTTTATAAGTTTAATGCTAGCCAGCAACTTACCTTGGCTTCTTGCTGCCCTCGCGTAACAGGCAGTCAGCCTGCCACGCAGGCTCCTCGTGGAGTGCAATGTAAGGCAGGGGGTTAGAGCGTTGGACTAGTAACCGGAAGGTTGCAAAAATGAATCCCCGAGGTGACAAGGTAAAAATCTGTTGTTCTGCCCCTGAACAAGTCAGTTAACCCCCGTTCCTAAGCCGTCATTGAAAATAAGAATGTGTTCTTAATCTGACTTGCCTAGTTAAATAAAGGTGTAAAGAAAATATATTTTTTTAAATGATAAAATCGGCAAATCGGTGTCGAAAAATACAGATTACCGATTGTTATGAAAACTGAAATCGGCCCGAATTAATCGGCCATTCCGATTAATCGGTCGACCTCTACTTATAATACTGTCTCTGGGAGTAGAGATGGGTCAGGTTGTCCATGGTGATGGTGGTGATGATGATGAGGACTCCTTATAATGCTGTCTCTGGGAGTAGAGATGGGTCAGGTTGTCCATGGTGATGGTGGTGATGATGATGATGATGAGGACTCCTTATAATGCTGTCTCTGGGATTAGAGCTGGGTCAGGTTGTCCTTGGTGATGGTGGTGATGATGATGGTGATTAGGACTCCTTATAATGCTGTCTCTGGGAGTAGAGATGGGAATAGGTTTTGATGAAATAGAGTTTGAGCAGGGCTGGAGCAAAAGCCTGCACACCCAGTAGCTGCCCTGCTCTCTCTGTACACACTCAGTGTATGTAAACTTCTGACCCACTGGAATTGAATTATGAGTGAAATAATCTGTCTGTAAACAACATGAGGAAGACAAGCATGAGCTACACCCGCCATATCATCTGCCACCCCTGGCATTGTAATGGTGTTCCGATGTTCCATAACATTAAATTCTATCTATTAGTTCCAATAACTGGTGTAATTGGTGTAATTCAAATGACCCTCAAAACAAATCAAATTGTATTGGTCACATACACATATTTAGCAGATGTTATGGCGGGTGTAGCTCATGCTTGTGTTCCTCATGTTTAGTATGATGTAACTTCCAAACCTGGATAAAACATGTCATAATGTATATATATACAGTTGAAGTGGGAAGTTTACATATACTTAGGCTGGAGTCATTAAAACTCGTTTTTCAACCACTCCACAAATGTCTTATATTCCAGATTATAAAACGGTGAGTAACCATCATGTGAAGTGTAGCTGCCTGTAATATGCCACTGTAAGGGACAGATCAAAATGTACTGGGGGTGGTCCAAAATGTACTCGGGGGCGGTCCAAAATGTACTCGGGGGTGGTCGAAACGTTTTATTTTTTAAACATTTTTTACAAATATTTTTTATTGGGCACAGGGGAGGGTAGTACGTTTTCCCCCTGGTTTACAGTGGCTCGTCTCCTTGTATTTTCTCTATAAACAATGGGTTGACTTACATTTGATATTACCCTAATAAAGTTCAGAAACGTTTGTGAAGGTTTGCTATGGTGTGGCTGTTGTTAAGCTTTAGCTACTGCAGGTCAACTTGAGGTGAGGAAGACTATATGCATGTCGGTGTCATAGCATGCCACGGCATATCTCTATCTCTCGGAGTTAGGCCTAAGCTTCTCTTACTGTTATATAGGCTATATACAGTGTGTGTGTGTGTGTGTGTGTGTGTGTGTGTGTGTGTGTGTGTGTGTGTGTGTGTGTGTGTGTGTGTGTTTGTGGTTTTGTGTATGTTGACTTGTTGAGAACTAAATCCCCTAAAGGCATCATTCTTCTGCTAACATGAGTCTACCCTACAAGACAACCTGAGCCTTATCTGCAAGATCTTGCATTGTATTTCTCATGTCTCTGGCGCTACTGTTGACTTGCATCACCTGTTGACAGTGTGGAGGGCCTAGTCTACTTGGCCCTCTAAGTTGCATCAGAGAGAGAACATATTACATTGTAAGACAGCCAAGACGCGTCCCTACTCACTATATAGTCCACTAGTTTTGACCAGAGCCATATGGCCCTATATAGGGAATAGGGTGCCATTTCGGACGCAGGCTTAGTGTATGGATACCATGTCGTTCATTACATCTATCCAACTCTACACCCCACCCCTATCTTTGGAGTCATTTCCCGAAACATAATCACATTACCCCTTTCAGAGGCACCGCCCACCCTGTTCAGTGCCATCAACCAATCACGACCTCCGTTGCGGCTGCGCCAAAGAGAGGCCATAATGTTGAGGTTGTCGAGGTTCCCCAGATTGGTCGTATCCATAAGTGTCATCCTCCTACTGTCTCTCTCTCCCTCCCTCCCTCTCTCTCCCAGGAGACTGTCTTTATTAAGCATTGGCCCCTGTGAGACGGTGCTATATGGAGTAAGGGCCCGGTTTGGCATACAGCTTGGCTTCTGGGGGCCAACAGAGAGATAGAGAGCTCTGCTACGGAGGATAGTGAAGAGCTGTGGCTTTGCTACTGGGAGTCAGTTGGCGTGCTCGACTCGATAGTTTGTAATCAACAGTTATTGAGTCCAGGGTTAACTAGACATATAGATTGGAAACGGAAAACACACACTCACTGAAATAGTTTGTTCTACTGAGGGACTGAGACTGAAGGAGAAGAGTGGAGGAGGACCAGTGAAATAGTTTGTTCTACTGAGGGACTGAGACTGAAGGAGAAGAGTGGAGGAGGACCAGTGAAATAGTTTGTTCTACTGTGGGATTGAGACTGAAGGAGAAGAGTGGAGGAGGACCAGTGAAATAGTTTGTTCTACTGTGGGATTGAGACTGAAGGAGAAGAGTGGAGGAGGACCAGTGAAATAGTTTGTTCTACTGAGGAACTGAGACTGAAGGAAAAGAGTGGAGGAGGACCAGTGAAATAGTTTGTTCTACTGAGGGATTGAGACTGAAGGAGAAGAGTGGAGGAGGACCAGTGAAATAGTTTGTTCTACTGTGGGATTGAGACTGAAGGAGAAGAGTGGAGGAGGACCAGTGAAATAGTTTGTTCTACTGAGGGACTGAGACTGAAGGAGAAGAGTGGAGGAGGACCAGTGAAATAGTTTGTTCTACTGTGGGACTGAGACTGAAGGAGAAGAGTGGAGGAGGACCAGTGAAATAGTTTGTTCTACTGTGGGATTGAGACTGAAGGAGAAGAGTGGAGGAGGACCAGTGAAATAGTTTGTTCTACTGTGGGATTGAGACTGAAGGAGAAGAGTGGAGGAGGACCAGTGAAATAGTTTGTTCTACTGAGGAACTGAGACTGAAGGAAAAGAGTGGAAGAGGACCAGTGAAATAGTTTGTTCTACTGAGGGATTGAGACTGAAGGAGAAGAGTGGAGGAGGACCAGTGAAATAGTTTGTTCTACTGTGGGACTGAGACTGAAGGAGAAGAGTGGAGGAGGACCAGTGAAATAGTTTGTTCTACTGTGGGATTGAGACTGAAGGAGAAGAGTGGAGGAGGACCAGTGAAATAGTTTGTTCTACTGTGGGATTGAGACTGAAGGAGAAGAGTGGAGGAGGACCAGTGAAATAGTTTGTTCTACTGAGGAACTGAGACTGAAGGAAAAGAGTGGAGGAGGACCAGTGAAATAGTTTGTTCTACTGAGGGATTGAGACTGAAGGAGAAGAGTGGAGGAGGACCAGTGAAATAGTTTGTTCTACTGAGGGATTGAGACTGAAGGAGAAGAGTGGAGGAGGACCAGTGAAATAGTTTGTTCTACTGTGGGATTGAGACTGAAGGAGAAGAGTGGAGGAGGACCAGTGAAATAGTTTGTTCTACTGAGGGATTGAGACTGAAGGAGAAGAGTGGAGGAGGACCAGTGAAATAGTTTGTTCTACTGAGGAACTGAGACTGAAGGAGAAGAGTGGAGGAGGACCAGTGAAATAGTTTGTTCTACTGAGGGACTGAGACTGAAGGAGAAGAGTGGAGGAGGACCAGTGAAATAGTTTGTTCTACTGAGGAACTGAGACTGAAGGAGAAGAGTGGAGGAGGACCAGTGAAATAGTTTGTTCTACTGAGGGACTGAGACTGAAGGAGAAGAGTGGAGGAGGACCAGTGAAATAGTTTGTTCTACTGTGGGATTGAGACTGAAGGAGAGTGGAGGAGGACCAGTAGAGGGACATATCATCTCTGTTGAGGTAGGTGAGATTTTGATGTAATTGAAAGATTTTTTTTTTACTGTATTTGATAGCAATTTGTCAATTTTATAAGTCGTAATATTGCTCAGAAGAAATGTAAGTGGCTATCTATTCGATTTGAACGAGTAATGCGTTATGATAACGGATTTTTTAAGCATCCATTTTAATAGGTGCAGCAAGCACAATGAAATTATATTTATAAAGTGACAAGTGATTTTTTGACGTCAGCCAACAATATGGAATGATTTTTGTGCCAATTTATTTTGGTATGAAAATCCATTCATACAATAAACTGAACAGATGCGTAAATCATATTAAATACTTTTTATGACAACATGCAAAAGTTAATGTAGTGGAATATAATAGCTTGATGATAGCAGGCAGCATGTCAAAGTCTATTGGTCCTCAACTCTGTCATACACAATACAGATACAATGATATACACTACAATTATATACAGCTATACAGTATATATTATATGCAATTATATATTTATAACTCATGTCAATTGTTCCCATTTCCCCCTGTTTAGAACCAAATCTCTTCTCCACTTTGACTACACCTTCCATTGCGATGATGGCTAACTCCACGGGGATGACCTCCAATGACCTCTACCTGAACTCAACATCGACCCTTAGCCTGGAACCTTGGACCCCGCCTCCTTGGTACCAATTCCACATCTGCTCTGTGGCCCCTTACGGATTCATCTTCTACTTTGGAGTCAAAGTCTTCAACCTGGCCATAGGTGTGATGTACATGATGTACTACATTACCCATAATGCTGTGATAGTAGGTGTAGTAGCATGATATACTACATTACCCACAATACTGTGGTAGTAGGTGTAGTAGCATGATATACTACATTACCCATAATGCTGTGGTAGTAGGTGTAGTAGCATGATATACTACATTACACATAATGCTCTGGTACTGGTTGTAGTAGGACAATGTACTACATTACCCATAATGCTCTGGTAGCAGGTGTAGCAGCATGTTGTTTATGACGAAAATGAAAACGTTACAGTTTGACACTTTCACGTAGTTGGAGTAATAACATGTTCAACTACTTAAGACATTGGCTGGAATCTAGGTTGTGCCTTTAGATTTGCAAAAATGAACAACTAAGGAAGAAAGTTTCACTTCTCTCAATGACTTCTCATACCCCAAACCCCGGCCTGATCTGCTTGGTCTGCTTCCCGGAAGTCTTGCAATCTTCCGCCTTTGGGTTTTGAAACTATGTGGCAGCATGTACTACAGTACCCATAATGATGTGGTAGTAGGTGTAGTAGCGTGATATACTACAGTACCCATAATGCTGTGATAGTAGGTGGAGTAGCATGATGTATCTTTTGACCAGAACCCTATGAAGTAGTGAACTGTATAGAGGGCTCTCAAAAGTAGTGCACTATACAGGGAATAGGGAAAGTAGGACACTATATAGGGAATGGGTGCCATTTTGGACTCAGCCTTGGTAAAGATATTCCTGTCACTAACACAGTGGTGTCCCTACTGTCTATGGGGTCTGGTCAAAAGTAGTGCGCGACATAGGGAATAGGGTGCCATTTGGGACGCATCCTAACACAGTCCTTATTGATACAACAGGCACACCCTGCAACATACTGGTCCTGTGGCAGATCTCCAGCAGGAAAAGTGACTCATCCACGTCTGACATCTTCATCTTTAATCTGGCTATAATGGACGCCTACTTCTGCCTCATGGGGCCCATAGACATGGTCAACAGGCTGGTCCTGGGCCACCAAGGCATCTGGTACTTCCAACGCTTTGCCTACGGGGTCAAAGACACAGCACCCCTCTTCCTGGTGGGTAGATAATAAGGCCTAGGTAGTTAATGTTATATAGACCTTGGTTATGTCATAATCTGGGTTATGTTAAATTCTGGGTTATGTTATATAGACCTGGGTTATATTATAATGTGGGTTATGTTATATAGACCTGGGTTATGTTTTCATCTGGGTTAAATACGGGGTATGTTTAAACCTGGATGGTTCATCCAATGCTTCGCCTACGGGGTCAAAGACACCGCACTGCTATTCCTGGTGGGTAGATCATCTAAAATCTAAACATGAGATTATTGACTGTGTAGATCTGAAAAGATTGGTTTGTGAATTAAATGACCTTACAACTGTAGATGTTGATGAGGGAACTTGTGATATTAGGGACTTTAAAATACATTGTATGCAATAATTATATATTTTTTCTTGGGTCACTTTATAACCCAAATGTATGTTATAATCTGGGTTATGTTATATAAACCTGGGTTACTATGTTATAGTCTGGGTTATGTTCATATTATATTCTGGGTTATATTATAATGTGGGTTAAACCTAATCCATCTCCATCTCTCCTCCCACATGTGTATTTGTCTAGACCTGGGTGGTTATGTTATAATAATCTGCGTCAGATAGCCTAGCAGTTAAGAGCATTGGACCAGTAACCAAAAGGTCGCTGGTTTGAATCCCTGAGCAGACTAGGTGAAAAATCCTTGTGCAAGGCACTTAACCCTAAATTATTCTGTAAATCTCTCTGGATAAGAACGTCTGCTAAATTACTCAAATGTAAATGTAAAAAACTGTTATAATTGGGTCATATTTGAATCTGGGTTATGTTATGATCCGGGTTATTTTATGATGTTCGTTATGTTGTAGTCTGGGTTATATTATAATCTGGGTTATAATCTGGGTCATGTTATAATCGGAATTATGTTATAATCTGGGTTATATATTAATCTGGGTTATATTATAATCTGGGTTATATTATAATCTGAGTTATATTCCATCTCTCTCCTCCCAGGTGTGTATCTGTCTGGACCGCTACGTGGCCGTGGTCCACCTGGTGCTGTTCACCGGTATCCGTGACAACAAGATCCGTGTTGGTGTCTCCGTGGTAACTTGGGCCCTCATCCTGGCCTATAGCCTCACCAAGAGCATCCTGGGAGTCATGTCTGTCAACGAAGTGTTCAGCGGCCTCATCCTATTTGCCTTCGTCCTCATGATCTACTGTAACCTCTCCATCATATGGGTCTTACGCCGCTCCGTAGCCGGGAAGGAGGTGATGCACCCCGTGAAGAAGAAAGCCTTCAAAATGGTGCTGGTCATCTTGGGTATAATCTTCGTCAACTACCTTCCTCCTGTGGCTCTTGTTCCGTTCTTCTCCTACTACACGTTCGTCCAGTTCCGCTGTCAGGTGACTATCAGTGTGTTCTCCATCATGGATCTCAGTTGTAGTATGGAGCCACTGCTGTATATTACCAAGATGGACAGGCCTGCGTGTGTACCTGGCTGGTGCTGTGCGGGGGAGAGCTCGGCCAAGAAGCCCTACGAGGTTAAAGTGTGATGGGGCTCATCACTATCCTGCCAAGTTACAAAGTCAGGAGGCCCACTAAGTTCTACGATTCCTCTTCTTAAACTCTGATTTTAAACCTTAACTTTAATCGAACCTTAACCACACTGCTAACCTTATGCCTAACCCTAACCTTAATTTAAGATCAAAAATAACATTTCTGTTGGCAGAAAGATTTACGATGAAGCCAATTCTGACTTTGCAGCTTGGCCATCTACTGGGAACCATGTGATGAGGGAGAGAAGAAGAGGCTGGTGGGTGGAGCTATACGAGGATGGGTTAATTGTAATGGCTGGAATGGAATACATGGAATGGACCATGTGTTTCATGTGCTTGATTCTGTTCCATTTATTCCATTCCAACCATTACAATGAGCCTGTCCTCCTATATCTCTGCCCACAAGCCTCCTCTGGGGGAAAGAAGGACAGGGGACAGTGGGGTGACCATCTACCAACTACCAACTCCTGTCCAGGAGAGCTACTGCTGTGCAGGCTTTAGTTCCAGCCCTGCAGTACACATTAGATTCAGCCTGCACACTCCTGGCATGTCTTAAATTAGGTAGGCCGCAATACACACATTTAGATATATCACAGGGTAAATGTATTGTGTGTGGACATGTATACTGCTGTATTGCCAATACATACTATTCATATCTATTATTATTATCATTAATAATTAATAATCATTTGTGATTTCTGAGAATGTGTTTGTTTATTTATTTATACTTCATTTTGGGCTCCCGAGTGGCGCAGCGGCACTGCATCTCAGTGCTTGAGGCGTCACTACAGACAGCCTGGTTCGAATGCAGGCTGTATCACAACCGGCCATAATTTTGAGTCCCATAGAGCGGCGCACAATTGGCCCAGCGTCGTCCGTGTTTGGCCGGTGTAAGCTGTCATTGTAAATAAGAATTTGTTCTTAACTTACTTGCCTAGTTAAATAAAGGTTAAATAAAAATATTTAAAAAATTCACCATAGTTGGCCCATAAGCAATGTCTCCCAGTGTAGATCTCCCATTTGGACCAGATCTGGCCTGTCTAATGCTTCACATTGCCAGTGTACAGGTAACTGCCAAAATAAAGGAAACACTTCAGTAAATAAGGGATACAAAGTATATTGAAGGCAGGTGCTTCCACCCAGGTGTGGTTCCTGAGTTGATTGAGCAATTTTGGCTACACTCTTAGAATAGTGGACCACAATGGAAACAAGTCTTTGACTTTTTGTGAGTATAATCTTCGTCAATGTATTGGTTGCCTGGTGTGTCTTCTTTATGTATTTTAAATTGTCAAATTACTATTATAAAAAAATATATGATAGAGCAATCTGATGCCCATCTGGAAACTCGATAATGTGTTGCGTAACCATTAGTTACAATGCAACATCTGCAATGTATTCGGCCTGGAACCTTCTAGTACCATGTCTTAATGAGGAAGGAAATGACATAAGCCCTGACTACATTTAATATGTATACCACATACTTACTTCCTGTTTCCATACTGCCAGTAAGTTGTCTTACAAAACCTCTCCACTTCACTCTGTAAGTACACTTGATGATATCTTATAATATAGTGTTTGATAGTATGTTTTTAGTGATGAACAATACACTGAGTGTACAAAACATTAGGAGCACCTGCTGTTTCCATGACATAGACTGACCAGGTGAATCCAGGTGTCACTTGTGAAATCCACTTCAATAAGTGTAGATGAAGGGGAGGAGACGGGTTAGAGAAGGATTTTTAAGTCTTGAAATAATTGAGACATGGATTGTGTGTGTTTGCCATTCAGAGGGGGTATGGTAGTAGGTGCCAGGCTCACCGGTTTGTGTCAAGAACTGCAATGCTGCTGGGTTTTTCATGCTCAACAGTTTCCTGTGTGTATCAAGAATGGTCCACCATCCAAAGGACATCCAGCAAACTTGACACAACTCTGGGAAGCATTGGCGTCAACATGGGCCAGCATCCCTGTGGAACGCTTTCGAACACCTTGTAGAGTCCATGCCCCGACAAATTGAGGCTGTTCTGAGGGCAAAAGGTGGTGCAACTCAATATTAGGAAGGTGTTCCTAATGTTTTGTACACTGTGTATATTCTGTTAATAATTGATCTCAATGCTACAGTCAGGATTGTAAGAATTAAATGGATTTGAAGCAATAAATGAATAATTATGTGTATACAGTGCTATGGACAGATCTTACCTCATTTGATGTATAAGGTGTAGTAATTCACCAGCTATAGTTGACTACCTTCATGTTGCTAAGGCTGTAGGGTGGGAGATGCAACAACCGCCTTGAGAACAGCACGAAGTGTGTTGGTGGTCTTTCTCTGGTAGGTATGGTCTCATTCATAACTTTTCAGTAATCATATTTCTCCTATCCTTTGCTATCCAATCTATAGACATTTACAAATTGCTATATAACAATTCACAATAAGTAGCTTCCGAAGGTTTTTCCTGGTGTGCATTGTTCATTTCCTTGTTCATATTCATAGCTGTCCCAAGCAGAACAAATATATTTAAATAAACTTAAATTAATATATTTTATTATATTTAAGTATGTCTGTGACAAATATACCTAAGTATATTTAAAATGATCTAAATTGGAGCAATTTTAAAGAAATAAATTACATGTATTTTATTAGCATTATGTATATTAAATACATTTAAATGATCTATTTTGGCACACATTGGCACACATTTTTTGTACTTCAGTATATTCTTAGTATATTAGATAAAGAGCAAAACAAATACTTTGAATATACCTTAAGTACATTTTATGAACAGTACCAGTTAAAAGTTTGGACACACCTACTTATTCAAGGGTTTTTCTTTATAGATTCTTCAAAGTAGCCACCGTTTGCCTTGATAACAGCTTTGCACACTCTTGGTATTCTCTCAACCAGCTTCACCTGGAATAGTTTTCCAACAGTCTTGTAGGCGTTCCCACATATGCTGAGCACTTGTTGGCTACTTTCTCTTCACTCTGCAGTCCACCTCATCCCAAACCATCTCAATTGGGTTGAGGTCGGGCGATTGTGTAGGCCAGGTCATCTGATGCAGCACTCCATCACTCTGCTTCTTGGTCAAATAGCCCTTACAGAGCCTGGAGGTGTATTGGGTCATTGTCCTGTTGAAAAACAAATGATAGTCCCACTGAGCGCAAACCAGATGGGATGGCGTATCGCTGCAGAATGCTATGGTAGCCATGCTGGTTAAGTGTGCCTTGAATTCTAAATAAATCACAGACAGTGTCACCAGCAAAGCACCCCCACACCATCACACATCCTCCATGCTTCACGGTGGGAACCACACATGCGGAGATAATCCGTTCACCAAAATCTCAGATTTCAACCGGTCTAATGTCCATTGCTTGTGTTTCTTGGCCCAAGCAAGTCTCTTCTTCTTATTTGTGTCCTTTAGTAGTGGTGTCTTTGCAGCAATTCGACCATGAAGGTCTGATTCACGCAATCTCCTCTGAACAGTTGATGTTGAGATGTTGCTTGAACTCTGTGAAACATTTATTTGGGCTGCAATTTGTGAGGCTGGTTACTCTAATGAACTTATCCTCTGCAGCAGAGGTAACTCTGGGTCTTCCTTTCCTGTGGCAGTCATGAGAGCCAGTTTCATCATAACGCTTGATGGTTTTTGCGACTGCACTTGAAAAAACTTTCAAAGATCTTGACATTTTCCGTATTGACTGACCATCATGTCTTAAATTAATGATGGACTGTCGTTTGTCTTTCCTAAGTTGAGCAGTTCTCGCCATAATATGGACTTGGTCTTTTACCGAGTAGAGCTATCTTCTGCATACCACCCTACCTTGTCACAACACAACTGATTGGCGCAAACGCATTAAGAAGGGAAGAAATTCCACAAATTAACTCTTAACAAGGCACACCTGTTCATTGAAATACATTCCAGGTGACTACCTCATGAAGCTGGTTCAGAGAATACCAAAGCTGCGGCCCAAACACACAAAAGACACACCCTTCCCCACTTACCCTCACCTTATGCCCTTGGGGGAACCCCCGTCGCCATCTGGGGGGTGATCCAAATGATTAGCCAAGCAAGGGAAGTTTGCAATGTAAGCCCCTCAGCCCTTATTTTTAGTCAGCATTACGAGTGTGCAATTATGTTCACTCTGGGGCCTGAAACTCCCCATAATTCAATTTGCGCCGATTGTACATCCACTAAGAAAAGTCTGTGAAAACTTAAAAACAACATCAATAGAGAAGTTAATATACAAGTATACAACTGAAAAATAATGCAAATAGGTTAGAAATTGTGCTACTAATACACATGACGGCACAAACACGTGTCGTAAAAAGTAAATATGTTTTTGTTTGGTTCTTTTGGAAATTGTAGAAATAAAACATTTGGAAAAAAGAAAGGAAAACGCCGCACACTGCTGCTCATGCTCCCAGGTGATATTTATTTACAACATTTCGACCCTTAGGTCTTCAACAGGCATCCATATCCCAGGTGGGCGTGGAAGGTCCTATATATAGGGGCAGTACTCTGTAACATCACTTCCTGAAACAGGAGTTAAAAAATGTATAACAGTTTCACAATATTAACATTCAATGTATCAAAATATATGATCATACACAGAGAATGTCATAAATATTTATAGTAATATACATACACATTCAAAATTCAATTAGGATAAAAAAAACACAATTTAGAATTATTGAAACTATAAAAACGTTTTCAAGTCAAGCTCCTCTTTAAGGCCATGAGTAGACCATGTGTTGAGCCTGTGGATCCAGAAAGATTCCCTTTGAAGAAGTTTCCTCTCAATGTCCCCTCCCCTGCAGGACATCTTCACCATTTCTATTCCAATGTATCTCAGAGAACTAATAGGATGTCCAGCTTGTACAAAATGAGCAGCAACCGGATTTTTTGTCTCACCTGTCCGTATATTGCTGTGGTGCTCACTGATCCGTGTCTTAAGGCTTCTATGGGTTTTCCCTATGTAAGACAGACCACAAGGACATGTCAACATGTAAATAACATTGGTGGACATGAAGGTAATCAGGCCCTTGATCTTAAATCTTTGTCCTGTGCAGGGGTGTGTAAATGAGTTGCATTTGTACGTGAAGCTGCATTGAGCACATCGGCCACATTTGTAATTACTCTCCGGAACCTTGTCCAAATTTTTTTCCCCTTTTCTCTGGTGGGTAATCAGATTTAACCACAGTATCTCTCACGTTTGGGGGTCTTTTAAAAACCATACGTGGAGGTTATTTAAAAATGGGTTTCAATTGTGGGTCAGTATCAATAATGTACCAGTGCTTCCTTATATGTCCTTAAATGCCTTCCCCAATGGTGAGAATTGGGTAAAGCATGATGGGACATGTTCTGCTTTTTCTTTTACTCTTGGTTTTAAGCTTTCCAACTGTGTTAGTCCTTCAAAACGATCATTGGCATGTTTTACCCAATTGTCTTTGTACCCCCTTTCCTTAAACTTTGTGTGAGGTCCGTGGTCTGTCTCTGATAAGCAGCATCAGAGCTGCATATTCTTCTGATACGACTGAATTGGCTGATAGGTAGACTTTTAATAAGTGGACGTGGATGAAAGCTGTCACCTCTAAGGAGGGTATTCCTGTCCGTAGGTTTCCTATAGAGATCTGTAGGGATGTTTGTCCTTAATAACCATCACATCAAGAAAACTGATTTGTGATAGGTCATAGTTAAAACCTCTTGACGGTCGCCTAGGATAGGGGGCGCTACAGCGCTTTTTGAAATAAATTCGTGCCCATTTTCAACGGCCTCCTACTCAAACTCAGAAGCTAGGATATGCATATAATTAATACTTGTGGATAGAAAACACCCTAAAGTTTCTAAAACTGTTTGAATGGTGTCTGTGAGTATAACAGAACTCATATGGCAGTCAAAACCCCGAGACAGATCGTAACAGGATGTGGAATTCTGAATTGCGGACTCAACTTCATCACTTTGCCTATAAATCACACCGTGAGCTATGGTTCATTGAGCACTTCCTATTGCTTCCACTAAATGTCCCCAGTCTTTACAACGTGGTTTGAGCCTTCTACTGTGAAAACTGACAGAATGAGAGTCTGTGGAACGTGGTCACATGGGGAGGGCCATCACCATTATGACGCCGGCGCCCCGGCTACTCGCCCCTTTCGAAACGTTTTGAAAGACAATGCAATCGTCCCCCTTGAATGTTATTGGAGCTCTGGTTGAAAAAGGCCCTAAAGATTTAGGTTGGACAACGTTTGACATGTTTGAACGAACTTAAATTAAAAAAAAATCTATTTTGGTAAGAGAGGAGTCCCGCGCACGACGGTACTTTTGGTGCAGCCTTCAGAACGCGCTAACAAGAAGACATAAAGGATTAACTTTTTCGAACGAAAATACATTTGTTGTGGACCTGGGATGCCTAGAAGTGCCTTCTGATGAAGATAATCAAAGGTAAGGGATTATTGACAATAGTATACAAGACTAGATTTGATATGCGATTGTTCCAAGATGGCGCTGACCTGTATTGCTAGCCTATTTTTCTGAGTATCGCATCCCCTTTTATCGCAAAGTGTGATTACCCAGTAAAGTTCTTTTTAAATCTGGCATTGCAGGTGCTTTCAAGAGATGCTAATCTATAAATCTTAGAATGACAATATTACATTTTAAAAATGTTTTCGATTAGTAATTTAGTAAATTGTAGTGCTGTTTCACCTGACGCATTTGAGGAAAAATAGTTAACGTCACGCGCCGATGTAAAATGATGTTTTATATATAAATATGAACTTTATCGAACAAAAGAATGCATGTATTGTGTAACATGATGTCCTAGGAGTGTCATCTGATGAAGATTGTCAAAGGTTAGTGCTGCATTTAGCTGTTTTTTGGTTATTTGTGATGCATGTGGTTGGTCGGAAAATGGCTATGTGGCTACTTTTACGATATACTCCTCTAACATAATCTAATGTTTTGCTTTTGCTGTAAAGCCTTTTTGAAATCGGACAACGTGGTTCGATTCAGGAGAGGTGTATCTATAAAACGATATAAAATAGTCCTATATTTGGAAGAACATTTTTTTTTAATTTTGTTATGCAAATGGCGATAGGATTTTTCGCTGGATGTCAGCCCGTCCAGAGGTTAATGGTGAAGTGAAGGTGTTCATTCATAAAGTTAAGATAAGCATGGATTTCCAAAAGTTCTTCCTGGGTGCCTGTATAGATCAAGAAAATGTCATCCAAATATCTCCAAATTAGGAGAATATTGGAGAGAAAAGGGTTAAGGTCTGAATTCAGCACCACCTGTTTTTCAAACATTCCTAGATATAGGTTAGTATAATTAGGAGCCATAGTGCTCCCCATCGCTGTCCCTTTGGTCTGGAGGAAGAAGTCTCCTCTGAAGAGAAAATAGTTGGAGGGTAGTGCCAGTTCAGCCAAGTCCACAATAGAATTGGTGCTGGGTAGAGCATTAGGAGGACGTTTATTGAGGTAGAACATGAGGGCCTCTAGACTGCCCTGATGGGGGATGTTAGTATATAGACTGGTAACATCAAAAGTACACAGAATAGAATTTTCAGGTATATGGACCACAGATTTGTAAAAATTGATCAAATCAATAGAGTCTCTAGTATACGTGGGGAGGGAGATCACCCAGGGTCTCACAAAATGGTCTACAAAGGTAGAGATATTCTCTGTCAGAGATCCATTACTACTCACAATGGGCCTGCCTGGTATAGGTGGTGTCATGCTCTTGTGAATTTTGGGTAGAGTGTATATTACAGGTGTGGTTGGGCAGTCAACTTTCATATGCTCATATTCTGTCTTTGTAATTTCCACTTCATTCAACAATTTTTACAATTTATCATGGATCAGAGACTTGAATTGATTAGTAGGGTCCTTTGGGAGTCTTTTGTAAAATTCATCATCACTAAGTTGTCTCAGAATGGCCCTTTCATAGTCTACTGCATTTAGTATCACTATTGCACCTCATTTGTACATGTAGGTAGGGGTGAAGTGACTATGCATAGATAATAAACAGCGAGTACAAAACAAATGGAGGGGAGAGGGTTGTCAATGTAAATATTTGATTAATTGTTCAGCAGTCTTATGGCTTGGAGCCTTTTGGTCCTTAACACCATCTCCGGTACCGCTCTGGTACTGCTTGCCGTGCGGTAGCAGAGAAAACAGTCTATGACTTGGGTGACTGTAGTCTCTGACAATTTTATGGGCTTTTCTCTGACACCGCCTATTATATAGGTCCTGGATGGCATGAAGCTTGGCCCCAGTGATATACTGGGCCGTACGCATTACCCTCTGTATGGTCAGATGCCGAGCAGTTGCCATACCAGGCGGTGATGCAACCGGTCAGGATGCTCTCGATGGTGCAGCTGTATAACTTTTTGAGGATCTGGGGACCCATGCCAAATCTTTTAAGTCTCCTGAGGGGGAAAAGGTTTTGTTGTGCCCTCTTCATGACTGTCTTAGTGTGTTTGGACCATGATAGTTCGTTGGTGATGTGGACACCAAGGAACTTGAAACTCTCGACCCGCTCCACTACAGCCCCGTCGATGTTAATGGGAGCCTGTTCGGCCCACCTTTTCCTGTAGTCCACGATCAGTTCCTTTGTCTTGCTCACACTGAGAGAGAGGTTGTTGTCCTGGCACCACACTGCCAGTTCTCTGACCTCCACCCTATAGGCTGTTTCGTCATTGTCGGTGATCAGACTATTTGTGTCATCAGCAAACTTAACCTCGGGATAGGGGGCAGTATCGGGAAGTTTGGATGAATGAGGTGCCCAATGTAAACTGCCTGTTACTCAGGCACAGAAGCTAGGATATGCATATGCATGGATAGAAAACACTCTAAAGTTTCCAAAACTGTTAAAATAATGTCTGTGAGTATAACAGAATTGATATGGCAGGTGAAAACCTGAGAAAAATCCATCCAGGAAGTGGGATTTTTTGATGTGAGTGGTTTTTCATTGAAAGCCTATTGATTATCTAATGGGTTAGGGCCCAAATTGCAGTTCCTATGGCTTCCACTAGATGTCACCAGTCTTTAGACATTGTTTCAGGCTTGTTTTCTGAAAAATGAAGAAGAATGAGACCTTTCTGTCAGGGGACTAGGGAATCATGCAGTACTGGTTTGTGCACGTGACTGTGTGTGCGCCCTTCGTTGTTTTTCCTTTCTATTGAATACGCTATTGTCCAGTTGAAATATTATCGATTATTTAGACAATTGACAACCTATGGATTAATTATAAACATCATTTGACATGTTTCGACGAACTTTACCGGTACTATTATGATCTATTCGTCTGCATGTTTTGACCACCTTTGAGCCAGTGGAGTTTTTGGTATATAAAAAGGGACTTTATCGAACAAAATGACCATTTATTATGTTGCTGGGACCCTTGTGATTGCAACCAGATGAAGATCTTCAAAGGTAAGTGATTCATTTATCGCTATTTCTGACTTTCGTGACTCCTCTACTTGGTTGGAAAATGTTTGTATGCTTTTGTAAGCGGGGCGCTGTCTTCAGATAATCACATGGTATGCTTTCGCCGTAAAGCCTTTTTGAAATCTGACAAAGCGGCTGGATTAAGAAGAAGTTAATCTTTATGTCCATATATAACACTTGTATTTTTATGAATGTTTGTTATGACTATTTCTGTCATTTGAATTTGGCGCTCTGCAATTTCACCGGATGTTGTCGAGGTGGGTCGCTAGCGGCACGCCTAGCCTAGAGAGGTTTTAACCACACACAGCAATGGTGTTGGTCAGGTGGCCTACTCCCTTCTCATGGTCTCCTGAGGGTTGGAAAACAAAATAGATTAGTTGAAAGGCACACTTCAGGTCAGGATTTGATAAACCCTAAACTAATATAGAAAATAATGTTTTCAAGAATTAACTTCTCTACATTTTCAAACATGCAACAGCTCCCTTACAGCTCTGTCCCCTGAAGGAATATAATCATTCTCGATTGTACGTCTTCTGACGATTATTACGTTACATTTAGAAAGGTCAAATGTGAGTGTGTGTGTGTCTGCCTGCCTGTCAGTCAGTCAGTTGCTATTCAAAGTCTACAGTCTACCTCAATCAGTAGTGCGTTGCATGGCGATGAACTTGGCTGACTTCTTCCTGGCCTAAGCGATGGTCAGAAGTCTGCACTGAGGGGTGAAGGACAGCAGCAGGAACTGATAGGTGCTCACCTCTCCTGTAATATATTGAGGGGAGACCACAATAGAAGTGTTTAATGCAGAATAAAGCATCTCTCATGATGATTGGATGTCAAATAAATCCTTGCCGATAGTTGAGAAGAGATGCTGTTGCTAGGCTAGTCCCAGATCTGCAAGTCCACTCACCCACATCTACGAATCATAGATCAGGGGGTCAATCTGAAATTATAGAAAGGATTATCGGAGAGAGAGAATTCACCATCAGAGTAGGAGTGCTGATCTGGGATCATATTGACTCTGTCCATATAATACTAGTATTCATTATGATCTGACCTTTGGTAAATTCTTAGTCTGAATTGTTGTCTTGGGTCAAAATGGACCCTGTACATTTATGAAATCTGATTATTAAAGGAGGGGTCACCTGCTACCACCGTAGTAGTACCTAATACATATAGAATACTTGTATCAGATGTTATAGATGCATTTGAAATGATGAGTTTGGTAGCCTAGTGGTTAGAGTATTGGGCCAGTAAACAAAAGATTGATGGATTGAATCCCCGAGCTGACAAGGTAAAAATATTTTGTTCTGCCCTGGAGCAAAGCAGTTAACCCACTGTTCCCCGGGTGCCGAATATGTTGATTAAGGCAGCCCCCCGCACCTCTCTGATTCAGAGGTGTTGGGAAATACCTAGTCAGTTGTACAACTGAACGCCTTCAACTGAAATGTGTCTTCCACATTTAACCCAACCCCTCTGAATCAGAGGTGCAGGGGGCTGCCGTAATCAACATCCACGTCTTCAGCGCTCAGGGTATAGTGGGTTAACTTCTTTGCTCCGTGGCAGAACGACAGATTTTTATGTTGCCAGCTCGGGGATTCAATCCAGTTACCTTTCAGTTACTGGCCCAATGCTCTAACCATTAGGCTACGTGCCGCCAATGTAGGAGCTCCCTAGGTGAACCCTCCTTACCTTTACTCGACTCAGGTTTAGATATGCTGTCCATGCATCTCCTTTCTTGCCACGACTGAAAAAATATAAAAACATCTAAATACATGTACAGTTGAAGTCAGAAGTTTACATACACTTAGGTTGGAGTCATTAAAACTCGTTTTTCAACCACTCCACAAATTTCTTGTTAACAAACTATAGTTTTGGCAAGTTGGTTAAGACATCTACTTTGTGCATGACGCAATTAATTTTTTCAACAATTGTTTACAGACAGATTATTTCACTTATAATTAAATTCCAGTGAGTCAGAAGTTTACATACACTGAGTTGACTGTGCCTTTACACAGCTTGGAAAATTCCAGAAAATGATGTCATGGCTTTAGAAGCTTCTGATAGGCTAATTGACATAATTTGTGTCAATTGGAGGTGTACCTGTGGATGTATTTCAAGGCCTACCTTCAAACTCAGTGCCTCTTTGCTTGACACCATGGGAAAATCTAAAGAAATCAGCCAAGACCTCAGAAAAACATTGTAGACCTCCACAAGTCTGGTTCATCCTTGGGAGCAATTTCCAAACATCTGAAGGTACCACGTTCACCTGTACAAACACTAGTACGCAAGTATAAACACCATGGGACCATGCAACCGTCATACCACTCAGGAAGGAGATGCGTTCTGTCTCCTAGAGATGAACGTATTTGGTGCGAGAAGTGCAAATCAATCCCAGAACAACAGAAAAGGACCTTCTGAAGATGTTGGAGGAAACAGCTGTTATGCAACTGTTATGCATCTGTTGGTCACAGATCCCTTAAAAAAACAGTAGTCAGTATCTGGTGTGACCACCATTTGCCTCATGCAGTGCAACATAAGATAAAGGATTTAATGTATTTTTCAATACATGTCTCGTGGAAATTACTACCAAGGACTGTCAAACTTAAATGCATCATTCTTTATTATCAGCAAGCTGGAGAGGTTGCAACAAACTTAATGCACCATAGTACACTTCGGTCGGGAGCTCTTTCGGGGCAGTCCCGTTAGTTCTCTTATATACTGCTTACACAGACAAGTTATATTTGCATGATTTACATTATTCATCATTAACATTTGGTTCCTGCATGTAACTTATAGAACATATTCTGGATGTTCTGTCAAAATGGCTGAGGGGGTCATGACCGTCTCCCCCTCACATCTCTACCCAGCACCTACAGGAACCAATGATTGTATGAGACAAGCAGTACAATTCAAGGCTCTCCCTTCAGACAACATTTCCCACACACATGAATATACACCTACTAGTGGTGAAAGATTTTATTATACATTATTTAATGGATAATATGAGTTAAAATAAAAGATACAGCGCTGAACACCCCCACCCCATCCCACACACAGCACTCCTACTCCAAGACACTTGATACATATGGATGCAGAGCTGCATATTATGCTACACAGGTTACCATGGCAATCAGACTTAGTAAACTGTTAGATAATGGGAGACATGACTCTTAACATGTTTTCTATTTAAACTTACTTAGGGATCTGGAACCAGTGCCAGAGAGGAGGGAGATGAAAGAAAACGTTTGTGCTTTCTGGTGTTTTTTCAGTGACCCTGAACCAGCAAAGCTCTTTCCACATAGACAGGAGTAAGATTTCTCTCCTGTATGTATTCGCTGGTGTTTAGTCAGGTGTCCTGACTTATTGAAGCTCTTCCCACACTGATCACAGCTATAAGGCTTCTCTCCTGTGTGTATGCGTTGGTGTATAGTCAGGGCTCCTGAGTGATTGAAAATCTTCCCACACTGATCACAGCTATAAGGCTTCTCTCAATTGTGTATGCGCTGGTGTATAGCCAGGGCTCCTGATTGATTGAAGCTCTTCCCACACTGATCACAGCTATAAGGCTTCTCCCTATTGTGTATGCGTTGGTGTATAGTCAGGGCTCCTGATTGATTGAAGCTCTTCCCACACTGATCACAGCTATAAGGCTTCTCTCCTGTGTGTATGCGCTGGTGTATAGCCAGGTGTCCTGATTGACTGAAGCTCTTCCCACACTGATCACAGCTATAAGGCTTCTCTCCTGTGTGTATGCGCTGGTGTGTAGTCAGGTCTCCTGATCGACTGAAGCTCTTCCCACACTGATCACAGCTATAAGGCTTCTCTCCTGTGTGTATGCGTTGGTGTCTAGTCAGGGCTCCTGAGTGATTGAAGCTCTTCCCACACTGATCACAGCTATAAGGTTTCTCTCCTGTGTGTATGCGTTGGTGTGTAGTCAGGGCTCCTGAGTGATTGAAGCTCTTCCCACACTGATCACAGCTATAAGGCTTCTCTCCTGTGTGCATGCGTTGGTGTATAGTCAGGGCTCCTGAGTGATTGAAAATCTTCCCACACTGATCACAACTATAAGGCTTCTCTCCATTGTGTATGCGTTGGTGTCTAGTCAGGGCTCCTGAGTGATTGAAAATCTTCCCACACTGATCACAGCTATAAGGCTTCTCTCCTGTGTGTATGCGTTGGTGTATAGTCAGGGCTCCTGATTGATTGAAGCTCTTCCCACACTGATCACAGCTATAAGGCTTCTCTCCTGTGTGTATGCGCTGGTGTATAGCCAGGTGTCCTGATTGACTGAAGCTCTCCCCACACTGATCACAGCCATAAGACTTCTCTCCTGTGTGTATGCGTTGGTGTATAGTCAGGTGTCCTGATTGACTGAAGCTCTTCCCACACTGATCACAGCTATAAGGCTTCTCTCCTGTGTGTATGTGTTGGTGTGTAGCCAGGATTCCAGATTGAGCAAAGCTCTTCCCACACTGATCACAGCTATAAGGCTTCTCTCCAGTGTGTATGCGTTGGTGTGTAGTCAGGTCTCTTGATCGACTGAAGCTCTTCCCACACTCATCACAGCTATAAGGCTTCTCTCCTGTGTGTATGCGCTGGTGTGTAGTCAGGGATCCTGATTGATTGAAGCTCTTCCCACACTGATCACAGCTATAAGGCTTCTCTCCTGTGTGTATGCGCTGGTGTGTAGTCAGGTGTCCTGACTTATTGAAGCTCTTCCCACACTGATCACAGCTATAAGGCTTCTCTCCTGTGTGTTTGCGTTTAGTCTGGGCTCCTGACTGATTTAAGTATTTTCCACAATCTAAGCAGGTATAAGGTCCCTCCCCTGAATGAGTTCTCAGATGAGATTTCAAGGTTTTAGATGCATGCTCTAGAGTGTGAATTTGCTCATGAATTGTCAAGTCTTGTTCAGCCAAACTCTTCCCACAGTCAGAGCAGCAGCGGTGAGATTTCTTCCCTATACCTCTATGCTGGTGTTTCTTGACGTGTTCTGGTCTGGAGAGACTCTTCTCTTTCTTGTAAACATCATGATGTTGTTGAGGCTCTCCAGATGATAAGCCCCTCCCTCTAAGAGAGCAACGATTAGGGATGTCCCCTGTGAAACAAAGACATTGAATAGTTAGGTTTTGTAAATATGGGTCCATAAACAGATGGGTCCTTCCATGAAATGAATGCCTTTTGCTTCCCTTTCATATTTTTCCAAGGAGAAATTGTGCACCAGTATTACATTTTAAATCTGTTATTAAATAATATGAATAAAGACTTGCTAAAGTGACAAATTTCTGAATTTTGACAAGTCCCTCCATCAACCCTGTAGAACTTCTAGAAAGATTTTAACCCAACTAATAAAATCATTTCTCCAAGTTTTACCATCTTTGAGTAAAGTTACAAGCGCAGAATAATATGATTATTGTGAAGTCAATTAATATAAGAGATTGATTTAAATGTTGACATGCTATGAAATAACAATTTCCCTAATAAACCTGTTTACATGGACACATCTGAAATCAGGCTACCTGACGGGACTTTGGCAATTTTCAGCATTTATCAATCAAAATAAACGTTCTACCACAGCGACTATGTTATTATTTTGACGCAGTATAAAGTTTGTATGTGAAAACTATTTCTAAGCTGCATACTTTCAGTTTTTCCTGAACTCACAGGACTCGAGCAAAAGAATTTAGCTGGCGCTGCTTGTGTTAGCACATGCACAGATTAAATACACCTCTATAACTCTGATTAAAGTGTTCACATGTCCTAATAATTCTAAAGATTGCTCAGAAAACCAGGTGTTTTAAAGGTGTATCCTTACTTCGGTTATGAACTTACACCAATTAAGATAAGCAGAGTAAGGTGTTTACATGACTAATGCCATACTCAGCCTACTGCCATAACTAGTTTAATGTCAAATTATGAGTGTACATGTAAAGCCCTAGTTATTTGGTTACTTTGACAGTCATTTCTGAACATTATTTATTTCATGTAATTAGTGATTCATTTACATCTGTCCCTCATTTTAAGATCAACCCATGTTTTAATATGGTGAAACTGTTCTCTACATTTTTTTGGGCAAAAGAAACATTGAACGTCAAATCAGATTTTCTGGTTCTAGTCTTATCGATTCTATGGTGTTTTTTATAGAAAACTGAGCAAGTGAACCATTTTATCCAGAAATTGGTATGGTAGAATAATGTTTTTGTGAAGCTAGCATTACATTTTTTCACTCCCCGTGGAACAAAACTAGCTTCCATCCCTGTCATAAGCAAATGTGTGGCTGATTTAAAGGACTATTTTACCAATATAAACTAGTGGTTTTGTTGTTTTCAGTAATCCCCTGCTACTTTATTTAGCACATTGACACTTACTACAGTATGTATTTTCATATAACCTCTTGAGATGGAAAACATGTTTTTATGAAATCGAACATGTGCTCTTCATGAAAGAATGTTAAAATTAGGTGAAATGAAATGTTTTTTGGGGGGGACCAAGTTACACTTCTCAAAATTGGGTGGAACTACCAAATATTTTCATCAATATATAAATTTACCAATTAATTGTTACAGAAGCAGACTAATCCACACACCATGGTTCTTACTTAATGAAATCATATCTCCATGTTCCTCTTCTCGTCTCTCAGTTCCACTCTGCCCTGGTGTTTTCCTACAGTCGCCCAGAACCAGCAGTAAAGTACGGAGAGGCGGTGGACCTGGGGACTCCTGTAGGGTGGAGGGGGACGGACTAGCTTTGTCCTGTTGGCCACAAGAAGTTTACAGTTGATCATTAAACCAAATATTGTATTAATTCAGTCTAAACCTCTGATTTGGGTGCATCCCTCGAATATCTCCTTTTACCTGAAATGTTCAATCGTTCACTACAACCCACAAATCTAAGAGCATTGGATTGGTGGGCATGGGCTAGTTTCCACCATATTTCTTATACCAGTCATTTCCTATCAAACAACGCGGAAGAGGAGAAGCAAGAGGGATAACTAGGCCCAAAATCTGGCTTTGGCTTATTTGATCATATATACATTTTCGTAACGAGTTGGTTGTTAGGAGTGTATTGGTAAAAGTAGGACACGTGACATCCCGGCAACTTTGAGGAATAAAACACTTTGTATGGGAGTAGTACCTGGTCGTCACTAGTTACCACAAACAAAGCCATAAACCACATCCATTTCTACAACTGATCTTTTTAAATGTGATTTTAACCCTAACCTTGAAAACACTAACTTTATGCCTAACCCTAAATAAATAAAAATACGATATAGATGTTCAACATTGTGGCAACTAGTGAAAACACACATATCTGCCATCTCATTGGCTATAATGGTCCCACCTGATCTTGCCTCTTCCCGATTACCTTCCAGCCGCGTTACAAACTCAACAACCCTCGGTCCTAAACCCTCAGCCCTTGAATTGCGTTTTACATCCGAGTGTACCTTAAAATGTCCCTTGCCCAAGCGAGGGAGAGTGAAGATCGGAGGCAACGTCCTTGGTGGAAATCTTGAAGTTTAACTTAAAAACAACCAAACTAAAGCTATCAACGTACCTAGTAAGCTAACGTATCTAGCTAGCGTCGTGGAAATATTGGTCCAATAATATTTCTCAGATACCGGAACATTAAATTAAAATAGACTATTACAAAGCCAAGCTGGTCCAAGGATCATCTGACTTCACCAGTCTCAGCACACTCCTTTTATACAGTTTCACCCTTACTTAGTCACTCCTCTTTATGCAAAATACCCTTTGACATTTCACCACCATTATCTTTTTGTCTCACTTCTGACTTACTTACACCCATCTTAGATTATATTGGTGGCATCACCATAGTACATTACAAAAAATATATATATATGTACATATATACACACACAGTTGAAGTCAGAAGTTTACATACATTTAGGTTGGCGTCATTAAAACTAGTTTTTAAACCACTCTACAAATTTCTTGTTAACAAACTCTTGTTTTGGCAAGTCAGTTAGGACATCTACTTTGTGCATGACACAAGTAATTTTTCCAACAATTGTTTACAGACAGATTATTTCACTGTATCACAATTTCAGTGGGTCAGAAGTTTACATACACCAAGTTGACTGTGCCTTTAAACAGCTTGGAAAACTCCAGAAAATGTCATGGCTTTAGAAGCTTCTGATAGGCTAATTGACATCATTTGAGGTGTACCTGTGGATGTATTTCAAGGCCTACCTTCAAACCCAGTGCCTCTTTGCTTGACATCATGTGAAAATCAAAATAAATCAGTCAAGACCTCAGAAAAAAAATGTAAACCTCCACAAGTCTGGTTCATCTTAAAGAGCAATTTCCAAACGCCTGAAGGTACCACGTTCACCTGAACAAACAATTGTATGCAAGTATAAACACTATGGGACCACGCAGCCATCATATAGCTCAGGAAGGAGACGCGTTCTGTCTCCAAGAGATTTACGTCCTTTGTTGCGAAAAGTGAAAATCAATCCCAGAACAACAGCAAAGGACCTTGTGAAGATGCTGGAGGAAACAGGTACAAAAGTATCTATATCCACAGTAAACCGAGTCCTATATCGACATAACCTGAAAGGCCGCTCAGCAAGGAAGAAGCCACTGCTCCAAAACCACCATAAAAAAGCCAGACTACTGTTTGCAACGGCACATGGGGACAAAGATCGTACTTTTTGGAGAAATGTCCTCTGGTCTGATGAAACAAAAATATAACTGTTTGGCCAAAATGACCATCGTTATGTTTGGAGGAAAAAGGGAAAGGCTTGCAAGCTGAAGAACCCCATCCCAACCGTCAAGCACGGGGGTGGCAGCATCATGTTGTGGGGGTGCTTTGCTGCAGGAGGGACTGGTGCATGTCACAAAATAGATGGCATCATGAGGAAGGAAAATTATGTGGATATATTGAAGCAGAGGCCTACAAACCTGACTCAGTTACACCAGCTCTGTCAGGAGGAATGGGCCAAAATTCACCCAACTTATTGTGGGAAGCTTGTGGAAGGCTACCCGAAACATTTGACCCAAGTTAAACAATTTAAAGGCAATGATTCCAAATACTAATTGAGTGTATGTAAACTTCTGACCCACTGGGAATGTGATGAAGGAAATAAAAGCTGAAATAAATCACTCTACTATTATTCTGACATTTCACATTCTTAAAATAAAGTGGTGATCCTAACTGACCTAAGACAGGGAATTTTTACTAGGATTAAATGTCAGGAATTGTGAAAAACTGAGTTTAAATGTATTTGGCTAAGGTGGATGTAAACTTCCGACATCAACTGTACCTTCCTAATACAGGTACATGTCTAGTGGTTCCTGTAAATGATTAACTAATGTGCATGTCCAATGGCCTTCACAAGACCAGGCTAATGGTGCCTATAAATGATTAACTAATGTGCTTGTCCAAAAGCCGTCAGAAGACCAGGCATGACCCAGAATGGTTAAGCCTGTATTGACTCAGCTTGCACATACACATTGGTTCTGCTTACACATATACTAATGGTAAACTCCATATCGATTCTGCTGACTACTTCTAAGAAAACAGTATAGGTACTGGAAAATCCCCAACACTAGCGCTCCTGTCAGGTAGCTAGCTACAGTTACCCATAGCTGGCTAGCTAGTTTTATAGTTTGGTCATTTATTCCAATACATTTCAGAATTGCACTCCTCACTACAAAACTAAGCCAATTTACCAACACTAATATATATTTTTATAATTGCAAGCTAGCTTCATATTTTTACTGAGATACCGAAAATGCAGGGTGTTGATTAAATGTGACACTTAGCGGCCACCAGATTTTGACAATGTGACTACATTTTGCAATGAATTGTGGGTCATATCAACCCCGCAAGTGACCAAAGTTGTTCACTCGCTCCTTCAAGCTAAATCGAGGGTCAACGTTAGGGAATTGCCAATCAAACTGCATCCGGTTTCGACGGGGATACATCCAAAGAGGTTCTACCTGAAACTCAAAAGGGTTCTCCTATGGGGACAGCCGAAGAACCCTTTAAGGTTCTAGATAGCACCCTTTTTTTCTAAGAGTGTAGTGCTGCTACGCCCACTCCTCTACAACACTTCAACCGTCCAAATAAAGGGAAAAACAACGTGTTTGGACTGCAGACATTTATTTTCTTTGTTAGAACGGCCACTTAAATATCTGGTCAAGTAATGGCTAATACGTAAGAAATCAGTGAATGAATGTGAACATGTGCACACTTCGGGAGGAAGGAGAGAATTAGGTCATAGTCACAGATTCCTAAACATGATTGAATGGACTGCCTTAAATGTTGCTGGAACAAGTAGGGAGCAGGTCTCGAACCCTCGACCTTCTAGCCCGAAGTCCAGCGCGTTATAGAATGCCGCAAAAGCATGCTCGAGCGGTAGAGTCGATATCCGCGCTTATAAACACAGGGTCATTACAATACAAATGATATAGTTGTAGGCTACTTAAAAAAAAAAATGTAACCGCAAATCCGATACACAAAAAAATAATATTATTTAGAATGACGGCCTATGAACAATGGATTAACAGCCTTGTTCAGGGACAGATGTTTACCTTGTCAGCTCGGGGATTCGGTTACTGGGCCAACGCTGTAACCACTATGCTACCTGCCGCCCCAAACAGAACTAAACAGGAATGTGAAGGTTCAAAGATGATGAAAACTAGGCCTAGACATTTTATAAAACACAGCAGGCATATAATGTTAAAACCAGACTTACCCGACCCATTGTGGAAGCTGTTTCTTTGTATGATATGAACTGTTCGTCGCTAGCTGTCCTCGTCAACAACTTTCTGTTGGCTTGTTCTCCTTTAAGATTTTATGGCAGACTACACCTATTGGCGTATTGCCGCCACCTACTGTACGGCGGGTGAACAACAAATAAAAATATCCATCCAAAATATTTATATCGTAGGTAAAGAATTCATGCAGTACATCTCTCCATAATTGTGTCAAATCTTCATGATTTTGTTCCATTATAAATCTACTGATGTCTTGCCACAGATTCTTTACATGAATACCATAAAAAAAAGATGCAACACTGTTTCTAGGTGGTCATTACAAAAGATACAACTTGAATGTATCTATTTTTTTGTACTTCTTCATATAGTGGTTGGCAGGGTAATATGAATGAATAATTTTATAATAAACTTCCTTAATTGTGTTAGTAAGAATGTATGTGTGAGACAACAGATATTATCAATAAAACGATTCCAATAAGGCATGACATAAGGTATATAGATAGATACAAAATCTTGTTGATTCAAGGCAAGTATCGCTCTGTTGTTGAACGGACCAAAACAAAAACAAATCTTTACTACTGTTGAGTCAACAGTGGTAATCGAAGGAAGGTTCTGAGGGTCTTAACATGTTCCTGAATAATAAAGCAACACCTGAGGGAATGGAGACTAAAACAATTGTAAACTCTTTAGGCGTTAAAAGATCTTGTAAAGTGATAAGAATGAGTCATAATGAAGTTAAAGACCCTCTGCATTTATAAGTTGTCTCATATAAATGAAGTGAGAAGCAGATGTGGTTGAGCAGATAATGGATTTAATATACTGATCGACTGAATTCATGAATACACACCTAGTATTGTTGAAACCTTATTCTACATTATACAGTTATTTCATGGATAATAGGAGTTACTGAAATAAGATACAGCTCTGAACACCCCCACCCACCTCAACATCCCCCTCTACACACAAACAGGTTCACTATGACATTTTCCATGATGACATTAAGCCATTTAGATCAAAATGAGAATACATGGATAGGGGACCTGATCCTAGATCAGCACTACTACTCCAACACACTTGATACATATGGATCCAGAGCTGCATATTATGATACATAGGTTACCATGGTAATTAGACTTAATAAACTGTTTGAGAATGGGAGATAGAAAACATCTTGTAAAGAGTAGTCTATTGAAACTTTATTTAGGGATCTGGAACCGGTGCCGGAGAGGAGGGAGATGACACATTTGTGCTTTCTGGTGTTTTATCAGTGACCCTGAATGAGCAAATCTCTTTCCATTGTGGTGGACATTTTAATATTATATTATTCTACTATACTGTTAAATTAGACATACTATACTGTTTTTACTTAGATAATTGTCTATGGTATATGTTACTATTTTACTGAGAGAATTGTCTATTGTTATATGCTAATATTCTTTGCTGATACAGGCTTGTTTTGTACGCTCAGCTCATAAATCTGAGCGTACAGATTTATGAGCTGCTTGGGTGCTACCGCAATATGTGAGCTCCTGTGTTTACAATCGGCAGAAATGTAGCTATGTGGGAAGTGCAGGGAGGAACAGAGTGGTGCCGATATCAGCCATCTTGATCTACACAGACGAGCTAAATTACCTCTTACAACTCTGTTTCCAGTGGCTGTTTCTGCACATCGGCTAACTGTCAAATATAAAAGGATGTACTTTCAATAAAAGGCGAAAGACAGCTCTGTTCATTGAGCTTTCAACACTGACTATTCTTAGTGATGGTTGATTGCTTCATTTTTGCAAATCTTATAATAAATATGTTGTTTGAAGTCTCTCTTTCTATAGAATTTCTCTGACACCACAAAGACAGGAGTAAGGATTCTCTCCTGCGTGTGTGAGCAAATATTTCTACTTTTTAAGAGAAACGAGGCTGGCAGATAGGATTTAGTTCCTCGATCCCTGTTGCTGGCCCACACTCTAGTACATTAGGTGGTGTAATGTACCATAAAGTTGGACGCCAACCACCGATAAACCCCAAAGAAGAATATGTATTTTCCCTGTCAGAGTGAGTATCTGGTCATATAATGGATAATATGATTTTCAAATCAGTGGAGGTGAACAAGTGCACAGTTTGGGAGGAAGTAGAGATAAATTAGGTAATATGACAGATTTCCAAACATGATATAGTTGTAGACTACTCTGCTGACGGAAAAAATATCCTAACAAGTTTTACAATCATGTTTATTTTTGTCCAGCAGTTTAAACCGAACACAGGAATGTGGAGCATCAAAGATGATGAAAACTACACCTAGACATTTATACAACACAGCAGGCCTATACTGTTAAATGGAAACCAGACTTACCGGATCCATCATGGAAGCTATTGTTTTCTTCAGTGTTTCTTACTAAGACAAGAAATGTGTAGGCTACAGTACAGTTACTTTGTTGTCACAGAGTTCAGATAAGGATTAGGGAGTTCGCAGGGGAGAATTCCAGTCTCAAGGCTGCAACTGATGCACCCCTAGACCAGAGCAATCAAACATGTATTTAGATATTCAAGCGCAATTACGTTATGACAGCATAACGTCTCACATCATTATTTAACCAGGCAAGTCAGATAAGAAGACATTTTTATTTACAATGACGGCCTAGGAACAGTGGGTTAACTGCCTTGTTAGAGGGCAGAACTACAGATGTTTACCTTGTCAGCTCGGGGATTCGATTTAGCAACCTTTCAGTTGCTGTCCCAACGCTCTATCCACTAGACTACCTGCTGCCCCAGGCTAATTTTACTTCAGAAAGTTCCTGGAAAAGATTCTACCTAATCTATACAGATTGAGTAAAACCAAGAAAACGTTCAACAACACACCTTTCACTAAGAATCCTGCTGTCTGCTATCGTCTACTTTTACCTGACAGCAACTTGGAACCGAGTTATATTTGAGTCTAGCTATTCTCAAGGCTATTGTTGAATCTCCCTCCCTGCAACATTAAACATAAAGAGAGACAACAAACACACTTTATAACTGGTGAAAAACTACATCTGATACTTCAATTAAGCAGGAAAAAGCACTTATTATAACAGATGTGTAGCACTGTAAGACACGTGAATCTCTGTTGATTGTTTAAAACATGTTTCATTCTCAGGACCATGACTACAACATTGAGTATTGGGACACAGGGCAACAACATATCCTGGTCTCTTCTACATAATTCAACTAAACATTTAAAAAATACATATTTAAAAAAAAAATGTATATGCAATCAGCAATGTAAAACAAAACAAGAAAACATGAAACCACATTCGTATGTATGTTTTACAATGACATTTACATGCAAGCATTCGTTCCACATAACAAATCACCAATAAAAAGTAGAATGGTAAGGTATAAGATATTATCAAGTGTATTTCCAGTGTGAAGAGAGAGGAGTTTGGTAGGAGACCTTACTGGCCGTGAGAGAACAGAAGAGTGTGAGGTCTGTGGTTGACATGACCTATAAGTACTGATGGGCAGAGCTGGCTTCCTGCCCTCATGATGCCTCTTCCTAACAACCAACACATCATTCAATTCACAATGAAATGTGTGAAAATCTTTCTGGAGCACACTTAATACACAATAAGGAAAGTTCAAAGATATCACAAATAAAATCCTTTAAAATAAATTCAACAACATAATTTGACGACACTAATAGTCCTATGTCTTCTGTACTTCCGTATGTCCCATCAGCTACACTAAAACCTGGTGAAGGGTTTTACAATAAATATGTCAACATCTTTTAGGACCAAACGAATTATACAAGAGAACTAAGGTCCTTTTAAAAATGTATTATTAGATTTAAAAAACATAATGAATGTGATAAGCAGACGTTGTTGAGCAGATAATGGATTTAATTTATTGATCTATTGAATACATGAATACACACCTTGTATTGTTGAAACATTATTCTACATTATACAATTAATTCATGGATAATAGGAGTTACTGAAATAAGATACAGCTCTGAACACCCCCACCACCAACCCACAGCACTCCTACTCCAAGAAGCTTGATACATATGGTTCCAGAGCTGACTCTTTACAATATGTATTCTGTTCAAACTTTATTTAGATATCTTGAACCGGTGACTGAGAGGAGGGAGAAGAAAGAAAACATGTTTGTGCTTTCTGGTGTTTTTTCAGTGACCCTGATTGAGCAAAGCTCTTTCCACATACACCTTACTCCTGTCTCTCTCCAGTGTGTATGCATTGGTGTCTGCTCAGGGCTGCTGATTGATTAAAGCTCTTCCCACACTGATCACAACTATAAGGCTTCTTTCTCTCCTGTGTGTATAAGTCGGTGTTTGGTCACGGTGAAATCTCAGGCAAAACTCTTCCCACACTTATCACAGCTATAAGGCTTCCTCCAGCATGAATCCGCTGGTGAATGACCAATTTCTCTGTTTAGTAAAACTCTTCCCACAGTCAGAGCAGCGGTGGTGAGGTTTCTTCCCTATAAGTCTCTGCTGGTGTTTATTGAAACGTTCTGATCTGGAGAGACTCTTCTGGAGAGACGTCTTGTCAGCATCATGTTGTTGTTGAGACTCCCCAGATGATAAGCCCCTCCCACTGAGAGAGCATCGGTTAGGGCTGTCCGCTGTGAAACAAAGATAATGAATAGCAGGTTAACTGATGGGACCTTGATAAATACAGAAAACTGCCTATCAAAATAAACGTACTACCACAGAATCCATGTTATTTTTGATTAGCATATTTGATTCTTTTTTGGACATATTAAGTTTGTATGTGAAAACTATTTCTAAGATGCATACTTTCAGTTTGCCTGAACTCCCTGCACTCGAGCAAAAGAAGGAAGCTTGCGATGCTTGTGCTAGAACATATGCAGATTAAATATGCCTCTATGAATCTGATGAAGGCCTTTACGTGTCCTAATATATTGAAAAATTGCTCAGAAAACCAGGTGTTTTTAACAGCGTCACTTTGATTGTCAACTTAAGCCAATTAAGATAAGCAGAGTAAGGTGTTTACGTGACGAATGCCATACTCGGCCTACTGCCATAACTAGTTTAATGTCAAATGATGAGTGTGCATGTAAACACACTCATTGTAGGAGAACTAGATATTTTGTTGCTTTGACAAAGTCCTTTCTGAAGATTATTATCAATGTGATTAGTGACCCTCATTTTAAGATCAACCTTGTTACATGAACTGAACTCTCATTTTAATATGTTGAAAATATTCCTTAAAAAATATGTTTTCAAAAGAAACATTGAACATCTAATAGTCAAATCAGAGTAAAAGCAGGTGAGCTGGTTCTACTCTTTTTATCAAGTTACTGCTTTGTGGTGCAAAACTGAGCAAGTCAACCCTCTCCCCATACATAGACATGCTAGAAATGTTTTACAATTACATTTTTTGGTGAAGATTGCATTCAATTGCCACTACTTGTTTCACAAAGCGACCTTCCATTGCCCTGTCATAAGCAGTTTTATGGTTCATTTTAATTGATACACGGCCATGGGGTCTTTCATTTTCTCGGCGGACGTCCGTATGGTTTGAGGTACAAACTTTCTGAAGTTCACTTGGTAAGTCACTGGTAAGCGTAATATCTTGCGTGGAAGTATACTCACTGGCTGTTTGCAGCCTGGAGCAGCTGGCCACATGGCCGCCTCTCCTCTTGATTGCTCCACTCGCTGTGTGTGGTTGATCTGTATCTTCCGCCCCTGGTTTGTCGTACTTGTTTCATTAGTGTTACACTACGACTCAGTGTGCATCCATTAGTGTGGTGGCTCTTGCTGACACAAACTGTATTTACCTTACACAACTTCCCCACTGGCTTGTACTATGTGTGTGTTGTGAATTGATTTAACATGCTGCTCCCCACGCCAGGTTCTCTGCTAATTACCCTGCTGGGTTTCTTTCTTGTTCTTTCCCCTGCAGAGTGTAAGAGTATCATGGTGGGCTTTCCACTACGTTGAGACATTAACTTTGGAGTTCCTTAACGAAGTCACTCCATATGGTGCTGTTTTTACTGCTTGGATATTAAACCGGCTAGGTAATATTGCAGTTGGCGTAAAACAAATAAATCAAATCCATTACTTGGTTGCTGTTTTTTTGTCTGCCTGTTTTTCCCACATGGGTCTTCCCTGTTTCTTTGCAGAGGTACTGGGTAATTTATCCCTCATCAGATTCCTCCATGCGGATCACGACATAGCTCTCCAGGGCGTCGGACCTCTGCTCCATGGCCTTGCTGGCTTGGCTGAGCATACGGCTTCCCTTTGTGACAGGTGTGATGGTGGCATCCCCCCTGGGCATCCGCATACCTCGTGTATGCACTACCTGGGTTTGAGCCACACGGAGAGGGCGGTGGAGCGCCCTACTGGATGCCTGTTTTGTGTGGTGTTCTCAGAATGCCTGCGCCTGGTGCGATTGGAGGCCATGCACGAGTGGGTCGGCCAGGCTCGGGCTCAGGCTGGGGACGAGCTCCTTCCCTCAGGAGTGGTGCGGGGGCGAGCTGTTCGTCTTTCTACTGGGTCCAGTACACCTCCCAGGAAGCGTGGCCGGAGCCACCACAGGCAGAGCCCATCTGTTGCCAGGCCTGGACGGGGGCAGGAGTCGGACCGCTGGGGCCACCTTGATCAGAGGCTGTTCCTGGAGGACGATGCTGGCACTGCTCACCCCTGTGGGCAGGGCTACCAGGCTGACAGGCCATCAGAAGCCTTCAGCAGGGCTTCATCACAGAGCCTACTCACTCAGGTAGCCACTGCACTGGACATCAAACTGGTGGACAGTGATGACTTTCCATCTGTCCCCATCTCTGCTGAGTTCCGCGAGGCCTTGCAGGAGAGCTGGGCCTCTGCCAGGAGGCTCTCTGACTCACAACAGAGACTGGACCATGGAGTTATGTTGCGGGCGTAGTGTCACTCGGCCTCCGGGAGTACCACACCATGATAGCTGCCATGGTCCTCCCGGACCAGGAGATTATAGAGCGGAACCCGCGACTGAAGCCGGGACCCCCCAGGGTCTTTGATGCAGACTTGAAAGCCACATATGGCTCCCTCTGCTCTCTTGGCCGCTTTACCAACGTGGCTATGCTACTGAGGTCATGCGGGGTGCAGAATGTCCTCCAATCCCTGCAGTCTCACTTGGATGAGGGCTTTGCAGCCTCTACACTGAGAGGGTATTTGGCCGCTATATCTGCCTGCCATGTGGGGTGGATGGACGGGCCAGTGGGGTGCCATCCCTTGGTCTCCAGGTTTATGAAGGGGGTTCGTCGCCTGCGCCCAGCTAGGACGCTCTCAATGGCGAGCTGGGATTTGGTTGTGGTCTTGGCAGCTTTGGCAAAGCCGCCTTTCGAACCGTTGGAGTCTGCCTCCCTGAAACACCTCTCTACGAAGGTGGATTTTGTGGTACAAATTACTTCTATGAAGGGGGTGGGTGAGCTCCATGATGAGGGTGGGTGAGCTCCATGCTCTTTCAGTAAGTTCTGAGTGCTACCGGATGGACCCCGGTGGGAGGAGAATATCTCTTCGCCCCAACTCATCATTCCTTCCGAAAGTTCTGTCAGACAGGCATGTGAACATCCCTTTTATCCTGTCTGCTTACAACCCCCCGGGAGTGGCGGAAGAGTCTGGCCCTCCCTCCTGCATGCTGTGCCCTGAGCGGGCACTGGCTGCCTATGTGGAGTGGACGCGGGCAGTGAGAACAACAGACCAGCTCTCTGCTATGGTGAGACAGTCCTGGGGGCTGGGTTATCAAAGCAGAGGCTCTCTCACTGGATCATGGACACAATTACGACAGCATACTTCCTGGCTGGCAGGCCAGTGCTGGGATCTGTGGTGGAACAGTCAACAAGAGGTGTGGCTGTATCCTGGGCTCTACTGAAAGGAGTGCCCCTCGCTGATATCGTTGCTGCTGCCAGCTGGGCTTCCTCTTGCACCTTTGCTAGGTACTATTGGGTAAATGTGGCACCTTCCTCTGCAGTTGCTTCAGTGGTCCTGGGCATCACCTCCCCTTCCGGGGACTGTGCCGGGATCCACCTTCCACATTGACGGCCCCTGAGTCTCGGTCCCGCGCTGGGACTTTGCCGCTTGCTGGCCGGGTCCCTCAAGCACCGACTAAATCTGGTACGGGTATACCAATATATTGGAGTGATCCAATATAGTGAAACATAACGAAGGTTACGTATGTAACCACGGTTATGTGAGCTATATGGATCACTCCAATCCTCTACGGTGCTAGAGGCGCCTCAAAAATGATGTAGAGAACGTGTGTCGCGGCCATGGGTTCTATATTTGGGGGCGGACCCCAGCCACGACAAAGGTGTACACGGGAGTTAATCTGTAAGTCCTCACCTTGGATGTATCCCTCCGCCGCAGAGTGATACCAATATATTGGACATATCCAAATAGCTCACATAACCATGGTAACATACGTAACCTTTGTTTTGTTGTTTTCAGTAGTCCCCTGTTACTGTCAACCCTGTTACTTTATTTGGCACATAGTATAGTAATATTTTAATTCAATGTCTTGAGATAATAAACATGTTTTCCTAAGTTGAACATGTGCTCTTTATGACAGAATGTTAAAATTAGGTGAAAAATATTTTTGGACCAAGTAAGACTTTTAAAAACCGGTGGAATGAAACATTCCAAATATCTCTAACGGTCGCCCCAGCGTGAGTTGTTTAAGCACGTGATGTCAGAATGCTCTCACTGTTCCAAAATGTGATTATTACGCAACGGGAGAGTTAACACGCGCTGACTGCTAATTATCTATAGGGTGTAATAATTAGTCCAACATTTGCGAACAACTTCAGGTATGTTCATCCCCAATTTGTTCCGTTTGCTTCTGTTCAAGAAACATTTTAACAGAATTGGCAGAACGAACACATCCCTGATCACGCTAGACCCAATTCACTTTCATAGTAGCCACAATGTATTCCTTGTCGCATCTATGCACCGTTACTTTATCTTTTTCGTTTTTTTAAATTGCCAGCGTCTTGAAGCTAAAATTGGGATCATGTTTACTGTGCTAATGACCATTCCAACAGTAAAGGAGAGCAATGTAGAATACAGTGAACTCAGCAAAAGGAGTAATTTGTGGTAAGTACATGCGGGCCGCCATCTTTATGCACCTCTGCTATTGTTAAAGAAGCAGACTGTAGTCTAATCTACACACCATGGTTCTTACTTAATGAAAACAAATCTCCATCTTCCTTATCTTCTCCTCCTCCTCTCTCAGTTCCACTCTGCCCCAGTGTTTTCCTGCAGTCAACCAGACCCAGCAGTAAAGCAGTACCGGGAGACATTTGACCTGGGGACTCCGGGAGGGCAGAGGGGAACGGGCTAGCTTTGTCCTCTTGGCGGCAAGAAATATAAAACATATTTGGTTTAATGATAAACTATTGTATTAATTTAGTCTATTTGGGAATCCCTAGAATATCTCCTTTTTCCTCAAATGTTCAATTGTTCACTACTTCCCAAAAATCTAATAGCATTGGGTTGGCGGAGGCATGGGCTAGTTAGTTTCCACCATTTTCATTATACCAGTAATTTCCTTTCAAAACAGAGGAAGAGGCGACTTGTGACTTAATTGATTGAATATATTTTTCGTAATTATTAGGTTGCCACCAACTTTGAGAAAAAATCATGAACCACACATATTTCACGGCCGGATGAAAAAAAACGTACCCGATTTAAACTGGTTACTACTCTTGCCCAGAAACGACAATATGCATAGTATTAGTAGATTTGAGTAGAAAACACTCTAAAGTTTCTAAAAGTGTTTGAATGGTGTCTGTGAGTATAACAGAACTCATATGGCAGGCAAAAACCTGAGAAGATTCCAAGCAGGAAGTGGCCTGTCTGCGAATTTGTAGTCCTTCTTTTGCTTCTCTATCGAAACTACAGTATCTGAGCTGTTACGTAGCACTTTCTAAGGCTTCCATTGGCTCTCTAAAGCCTTCAGAATGCGGATTGAGGCGTCTCCTGTCTCTGGGCAGAGTATGGTAGCTCAGTTTGTCAGTGGTCTGCCTGGTGACTAAGAGATTGGAGATGCGCGTTCACGAGACCATGCTGTTTTTTCTTTCGTCTTGGAATGAATACACTATTGTCCGGTTGGAATATTATCGCTATTTTACGAGATAAAATACCATAAAAATGTATTTTAAACAGCGTTTGACATGCTTCTAAGTACGGTAAAGGAACATTTTGAATTTTTTTGTCTCGATATGCACTCGCGCGTTACCCTTTGGATAGTGACCTGAACGCACAAACAAAACGGAGGTATTTGGACATAAATATGGATTATTTGGAACAAAAACAACATTTCTTGTGGAAGTAGCAGTCCTGGGAGTGCATTCTGACGAAGATCAGCAAAGGTTATACCATTTTTCTAATAGTAATTCTGAGTTTAGTGTGCCCCGAAGTTGGCGGGTGTCAAAATAGCTAGCCGTGATGGCTAAGCTATGTACTCAGAATATTGCAAAATGTGCATTCGCCGAAAAGCTATTTCAAAATCTGACATAGCGATTGCATAAAGGAGTTCTGTATCTATAATTCTTAAAATAATTGTTATGTATTTTGTCAACATTTATGATGAGTAATTTAGTAAATTCACTGGAAGTTTTGGGTGGGAATGCATGTTCTGAACATCACATGCCAATGTAAAAAGCTGTTTTTGGATATAAATATGAACTTGATTGAACAAAACATGCATGTATTGTATAACATAATGTCCTAGGAGTGTCATCTGATGAAGATCATCAAAGGTTAGTGCTTCATTTAGCTGTGTTTTGGGTTTATGTGACATATGCTTGCTTGGAAAATGGCTGTGTGATTGTTTTTGGCTCTGTACTCTCCTAACATAATCTAATGTTTTGCTTTCGCTGTAAAGCCTTTTTAAACTCAGACATTGTGGTTAGATTAATGAGAGTCTTGTCTTTAAAATGGTGTAAAATAGTCATATGTTTAAAAAATTGAAATTATTGCATTTTTTAGGTTTCTGTATTTCGCGCCACGTTCTTCCATTGGATATTTGGCAAGGCGTTCCGCTAGCGGAACGTCTAGATGCAAGAGGTTTTAAAACCAAATACTTTTAGACTTTTACTCTAGTAGAATTGTGCTGGGTGACTTTTACCTGAGTAATTTTCTATTATGGTATCTTTACTTTAACTCAAGTATGACAAATTGAGTACTTTTTCCAACACTGGATTTTTGTTTATTTTTTACTAGAGAATTACTTGTGAATTAGGTTTGATGCACCCATTGCAAAGACTTGCATAAACAGCTCTTTGTCCTTTCTGTGCTGGTAGTGTACAGCAGCTGCCTATATCACCAGCGAAAGACCGGAACATTTCATTCCCAGACACTCCCTCAATAGAGATCGGCCTGTTGAGATACTCCCTCTTTGCGCATGTGTTCCAAGTGGCTGCCAGGTAAAAGTAGATGATAGCAGACAACAGGATTCTTAGTGAAAGGGGGTGTTGTTGAACGTTTTCTTGACTTTTATAGATCACGTAAAATGTTATCCAGGAACTTTCTGAAGTAATATTAGGCTACATGAGACGTTTATTTGTTCTAACTTATTTACATTTTGATATTTAAGTAGATGTTTGATTTCTCTGGTCTAGGGGCGCATCATTTGCAGCCTTGAGAATCGAATTTTCTCTCCGCATCTCCCTAGTCATTATCTCTACACTACAACAAAGTAGTCTGACTGTACTGTAACCTACAACATTTCATTCCATACAAAAAACAACAGCTTCCACAATGGATCGGGTAAGTCTGGCCTTAACAGTATAGGCCTGCTGTGTTGTACAAAATGTCTAGGCCTGTGTTTAGTTTATACACGCTGGACAAAAAAAACATGGTGGAAAAACTTGTTGGGATTTTTTTTCTTCTTCAACAAAGTACCCTATCATGTTTAGGACTCTAAGACCTAATTATCTCTCCTTCCTCACAAAGTGTTCACATAACTTCACTGATTTCGAATACATTATCCATTATTTGACCAGATACTCAAGTGGCCGCTCAAAGAAAGAAAATAAATGTCTTCAAAAATGGAAGGCAATCGGAAAAGGCAAGGTCAGGTGGGACCATTATAGCTAACGAGAGGGCAGATATGCGTTTTTCCACAGAGTCAAACTTCTATTTAGCATTTCAATTTATTTAGGATTAGGCATGTCGTTAGATGTGTTGTTAAGGTTAAAATCACATGTTAATAACAATTGTAGAAATGGGCGTGGTTTATGGCTTTGTTTGCGGTAACTAGTGACGACCAGGCACTACTCCCATAGAAAGTGTCCTACTTTTACCAATACACTCCTAACAACCTAATCGTTACGAATGTTATATTCGATCAAATAAAACAGAAGAATCTTGGGCCCAGTTATCCCTCTCGCTTCGCCTCTTCCTCGCTGTTTGAAAGGAAATGACTGGTATAAGAAATATGGTGGAAGCTAGCTCATGCCTCCACCAGCCAATGCTCTTAGATTTGTGGGAAGTAATGAACGATTCAACATTTGAGGGAAAATGAGATATCCTAGGGATGCACCCACAATCAGACGTTTAGACTAAATTAATACAATATTTGGTTTAATGTTAATCAATGTAGAATACTTCTTGCGGCCAACAGGACAAATCTAGCACGTCCCTCCACCCTCCCGGATTCCCCAGGTCAATCGCCTCCCTGTACTTTACTGCTGGTTCTGATCGACTGCACGAAAACACCGGGGCAGAGTGGAAGGAGAAGAGGAACATGGAGATATGATTTCATTAAGTAAGATCCATGTGGATTAGATTACAGTCTGCTTCTGTAACAATTAATTGATTTAAGTATATATTGATTAAAATATCTGGTCGATTTTAAGAAGTGTAACTTGGTTTAAAAAAAACGTTTGATTTCACAATTTTAACATTCTGTCATAAAGAGCAAGTGCTCAACTAAATAAAAAACAAGTTTCCCATCTCAAGAGGTTACATGGAAATAAATACTATAGTAAGTACCAATGTGCCAAATAAAGTAACAGGGTTGACCTAACAGGGGACTACTGAAAACAACAAAACCGTTGGATTACATCAAATCAAATGTATTTGTCACATACACATGGTTAGCAGGTGTTAATGCAAGTATAGCGAAATGCTTCTGCTTCTAGTTCCGACCATGCAGTAATATCTAACAAGTAATATAACCTAACAATATCACAACAACTACCTTATACACACAAGTGTAAAGGAATGCATATGAATATGTACATACAAATATATAAATGAGTGATGGCCGAACGGCATAGGCAAGATGCAGTAGATGGTATAGAGTACAGTATATACATATGAGATGAGTAATGTAGGGTATGAAAATAAAGCAGCATTGTTTAAAGTGGCTAGTGATACATTTAATTGCATCAAGATGGCAAGATGCAGTAGATGGTATAGAGTACAGTATATACATATGAGATGAGTAATGTAGGGTAAGTAAACATTATATAACATGGGTAAAATAGTCCTTTAAATCGGCCATGAATCTGCTTGTGACATGAGGAATGGACCTAGTATAGTGCAACAGGGAGTAGCAATTGAATGCAATCTTTAGAAATAAAGTTATTGTTAAAACATTTCTAGCATGTCTATGTGTGGGTAAAAGGGTTGACTTGCTCAGTTTTGCACCATAAGTAAATTGATAAAAAGAGTAGAACCAGCTCACCTGATTTTACTCTGATTTGACTATTAGACGTTCAATGTTTCTTATGCAAAAAAAAAATTCCATTTTTTTTTTTTAAAGAATAGTTTCACCATATTAAAACAAGATTTCAGTTCATGTAACAGGGTTGACCTTAAATTGAGGGACAAATTTAAATGAATCGCTAATCACATGAAATAAATCATGTTCAGAAATGACTGTCAATGTAACCAAATATCTAGGGCTTTACATGCACGCAAATCATTTCCTATTAAACTGATTATGGCAGTAGACCGAGTATGGCATTACTCATGTAAACACCTTACTCTGCTTATCTTAATTGGTGTAAGGTCATAACCGAAGTAAGGATACGCCTTTAAAATCACGTGGTTTTCTGAGCAATCTTTAGAATGATTAGGACATGTAAACACTTTAATCAGAGTTATGGAGGTGTATTTAATCTGTGCATGTGCTAACACAAGCAGCGCCAGCTAACTTCTTTTGACCGAGTGCAGTGAGTTCAGGAAAAACTGAAAGTATGCAGCTTTATTTGTCTGAACTCAATCAAATATGCTTAAAATAACATGGTCGCTGTTGTGGAATGTTTATTTTGATAGCCTATTTTTTGCATTTATCAAAGTCCAGTCAGGTAGCCTGATTTCAGATGTGTCCATGTAAACAAGTTTATTAGGGAAATTGTTATTTCATAGCATGTCAACATTTAAATCAAACTCTTATATTAATTGACTATTCACAATAATCATATTATTCTGCGCTTGTAACTTTACTCAATGATGGTAAAACCTAGGAGTAATTATTGTATTAGGTGGGTTAAAATCTTTCTAGAAGTTAAATAGGGTTGACGGAGGGACCTGTCAAAATGCTGAATTGTGTCACTTTAGCAAGTCTTTATTCATCTAAAAAATCGAATTAATCAAATACTCCATGTGTTCTGTATTAAATGATACTTTATTTAATATAACAGAGATTTCAAATGGAATATTGGTGCACAATTATTACTGGAAAAATATCAAAAGGACGCAAAAGGCATTAATTTAATGGAAATACTGATCTGTTTATGTACCCAGATTTGCAAAACTTAATGATTAAATGTCTTTGTTTCACAGGGGACAGCCCTAATCGTTGCTCTCTCAGTGGGAGGGGCTTATCATCTGTGGAGCCTCAACAAAATCATGATGCTATCAAGAAAGAACAGAGTCTCCCCATATCAGAACACCTCAAGAAACACCAGCAGAGACGTATAGGGAAGAAATCTCACCACTGCTGCTTTGACTGTGGGAAGAGTTCCGCTAAACAGAAGGAATTGATCATTCATGAGCGGATTCACACCGGTGAGAAACTGTACCACTGCTCTCAGTATGGGAAGAGTTTAGCTGCATCTAAAACCTTAAATTCTCATCAGAAAATTCATACAGGGGAGAAACCTTACCCCTGCTTTGATTGTGGGAAATACCTCAATCAATCAGGAGAGAAACCTTATAACTGTGATCAATGTGGGTAGGTCTTCAGTCGATCAGGAGACGGGACTAGACACCAACGCATACACACAGGAGAGAAGCCTTATAGCTGTGTTCAGTGTGGGAAGAGCTTTAATAAATCAGGACATCTGACTATACACGAACGCATACACACAGGAGAGAAGCCTTATTTATCGCTGTGATCAGTGTGGGAAGAGCTTCAATAATTCAGGACAACTGACTGCACACCAATGCATACACACAGGAGAGAAGCCTTATAGCTGTGATCAGTGTGGGAAGAGCTTCATTCAATCAGTAGAGCATACTAGACACCAGCGAATACATACTGGAGAGAAATCTTACCCAGGTCTATGTGGAAAGTGCTTTGCTCATTCAGGGTCACTGATAAAACACCAGGAAGCACAAATGTGTTGTTTTGTATCTCCCTCTCCTGCACCGGTTCCAGATCCCTAAATAAAGTTTCAATATAAAACATATTGTAAAGAGTCATCCATCTCCCATTCTCTAACAGTTTACTAAGTCTGATTACCATGGTAACCCGTGTAGGATAATATGCAGCTCTGGATCCATATGTATCAAGCATCTTGGAGTAGGAGTGCTGTGTGTGTGGTGGGGGTGTTCAGAGCTGTGTCTTATTTCATTAACTCCTATTATCCATTAAATAATGTTGAATCATGTTTCACCAATAGTAGGTGTATATTCATGTGTGAGGGAAATGTTGTCTGAAGAGGGAGCCTAGAATTGTACATCTTCCTTCATACAGTCATTGGTTCCTGTAGGTGCTGGGTAGAGATGTGAGGGGGAGACGGTCATGACCCCCTCAGACATTTTGACAGAACATCCAGAATATGTTCTATAAGTTACATGCAGGAACCAAACGTTAATGATGAATAATGTATATCATGCAAGTATAACTTGTCTGTGTAAGCAGTATATGTGAGAACTAACGGGACTTCCCCGAAAGAGCTTCCGACCGACGTGTACTATGGTGCATTAAGATTGTTGGAACCTCTCCAGCTTGCTGATAATAAAGAATGATGCATTTAAGTTTGACTTTGGTGGTAATTTCCATGACACGTATTCAATACAAAAACTAATTATGTGAAGGAGATGTGTCGCACTGCATGAGGCAAATGGTGGTCACACCAGATACTGACTACCTTTTTTTTAAGGTATCTGTGATCAACAGATGCATATCTGTATTCCCAGTCATGTGAAATCCATAGATTAGGGCCTAATTCATTTGAACAGTTTACTGATTTGTTTATATGAACTGTAACTCAGTAAAATCATATAAATTGTTGCATGTTGTGTTTCTATTGTTGTTCAGTGTAGTAATAATAGAAGAAACTAATTGAATAAATGAATGGGCCTCCTACTGTTTTAGGTGTTCTGGGTCAGAACTGTTTCAACATGACTTACACCCATCAGAGTATCTGTGCCCCGGAATAACTCTGACTGTCACAGGTAATGTATAATATCTACTGGTAATATATACAGGTAATATATAATATCTACTGGTAATATATACAGGTAATATACAATATCTACAGGGAATATGTAATATATACAGGTAATATATAATATCTACAGGTAATATATCATATCTACAGGGAATATATAATATATACAGGTTATATAATATCTACAGGTAATATATATCTACAGGGAATATATATCAAATTATAATAATTCACTGGAATCATTCAGAGCTGCAGGTGAAGGTGTCTTCCTCCACAGAGGAAAAGAAGAGAACACTGACCTGTAGCACCACCTGTCTTCTGACTGACAACCCCAACCCCACCTACATCTGGTACAAGAACGGACAACATCTCCATGACCCTACTTCCCAACAATACTCCTGTAATACTCTAGTGGTCTGGCGTTACTCTGCAGACAGTTACTCCTGTGCTGTAAAAGACCATGAGGATTTTCTCACTCCTACAGTGTGTGAGTCTGGACTCACCTATAATAATCATCTTAAGTATCAATCATTAAGGCCTGTGGACCAATAGTAGAACATGTGGGGAAAAACAGACAATTCAGTGCACTCTTGGATAATAACACTAGTAAAAAGTATATGGTATAATATACAAGGTAGAAAATGGCTGATGGTATGTTAACTTGTTATACTGTTTTAGAATTATTTAAAAAAAAAAATCCATTTTAGAATAAGGCTGTAACGTAACAAAATGTGGAAAAGGTCAAGGGGTCTGAATACTTTCCAAATGCACTGTATGTGTCTATATTTTTTATTCATTTTAAATGAACCAGTTCAATACATCTAAAACACTTGAAAATCATCTCATTATCGTCTGAGGAACACATTCAGATACATTTTGTTTCAGGTGTTTATGGTCAGAGCTGTTTGAATGTGACTTACACCAAGAGGAGTATATGTGCCTTGAAGGGGTCAACAGTGGACATTACCTGCACGTATAGACATCCCAGCTGGAATAACGTCACAGAAGTATCCTGGTTCAACAAATGGGAGTCTGGAGTTACTACAGATCTAAGCCAGGACACAGAGTATGCAGGTCACGTGAAGTACCATCAGTGTTATAGTCATGAGAATAAAACAGGGATTTAAAAAAAAAATATTTAACCTTTATTTAACTAGGCAAGTCAATAACGGCCTACCAAAAGGCCTCCTGCGGGGACGGGGGCTGGGATTTATATATATATATATATATAAATAAATATACAACAAAGCACACATCACGACAAGAGAGACCTAAGACAACAACATAGCAAGGCAGCAACACACGACAACACAGCATGGTAGCAACACAACATGACAACAACATGGTAGCAACACAACATGGTAGCAACACAAAAGACGGTACAAACATTATTGGGCACAGACAAAAGCACAAAGGGCAAGAAAGTAGAGACAACAAAACATCTCGTGATGCTTCTCCATGGTTGTTATTCACACTGAACTCAGCAACTACGACAACAAAGTGTTGACAAACTGTCTGTGTGAGCTAATAGGTTTGTGCCTAATTTAATATTCTTTTGATGTGTGATTGTGTTGCAGTGATACTGGGGCAGGATGGCTGGAGTGTGACTTACACTACTCAGATTATCTGTACCGTGAAGGGGTCAACAGTGGATATGTCCTGCTCTTACACATATCCCAGAGGTCATACAGTCACAGAGACATCATGGTTCTATAGATGGTATGGTGTGAAACCTCAGAATGATGATCGTGTGGAGTACTATGGGGACAGAGTGAATAACTGCACCCTGAGAATCACAGACCTGAGAAAGAGAGACTCAGCTGAGCACTGGCTCACATTCAAGACTCAGATCATACAAGGTCATGTCTTTCAAAGTGTGACAAGTGAGAGATATTCTGGAAGTCCTGGAGTCAGGCTGTCTGTCACAGGTACACTATTTTGTAATGCTTCATCAGTTACATTAAAGCCTTTGGAAATCTGTTTTAATGTGACATTATACAGTACATTAGGAATGACAGTCTGTATGTAATATGAATGTCTTGTGTCATTTGATTACAATTGTTGTCGTTTGTTGTTTGTTTTTAATCACAGGACCGAAGGCTGACAACGGTTGACAACTCCCTTGTGTCCTCCTCCCAGAGTGCTAAGAACCTTGGCGTGATCCTGGACAACACCCTGTCGTTCTCCACTAACATCAAGGCGGTGACCCGATCCTGTAGGTTCATGCTCTACAACATTCGCAGAGTACGACCCTGCCTCACACAGGAAGCGGCGCAGGTCCTAATCCAGGCACTTGTCATCTCCCGTCTGGATTACTGCAACTCGCTGTTGGCTGGGCTCCCTGCCTGTGCCATTAAACCCCTACAACTCATCCAGAACGCCGCAGCCCGTCTGGTGTTCAACCTTCCCAAGTTCTCTCACGTCACCCCGCTCCTCCGCTCTCTCCACTGGCTTCCAGTTGAAGCTCGCATCCGCTACAAGACCATGGTGCTTGCCTACGGAGCTGTGAGGGGAACGGCACCTCCATACCTTCAGGCTCTGATCAGGCCCTACACCCAAACAAGGGCACTGCGTTCATCCACCTCTGGCCTGCTGGCCCCCCTACCTCTGAGGAAGCACGGTTCCCGCTCAGCCCAGTCCAAACTGTTCGCTGCTCTGGCACCCCAATGGTGGAACAAGCTCCCTCACGACGCCAGGACAGCGGAGTCAATCACCACCTTCCGGAGACACCTGAAACCCCACCTCTTTAAGGAATGCCTGGGATAGGATAAAGTAATCCTTCTAACCCCCCCTTAAAAGATTTAGATGCACTATTGTAAAGTGGTTGTTCCACTGGATATCATAAGGTGAATGCACCAATTTGTAAGTCGCTCTGGATAAGAGCGTCTGCTAAATGACTTAAATGTAAATGTAAGGCAAATGTTCCAACAACAGTGACAGAGGAACAGAGAATGGCATTGACCTGAAGCACCACCAGTACTCTGACTGACAACCCCAACCCCACCTACATCTGGTACAAGAACGGACAATGTCTCACCAACCCAAATACCAAAATAACTACCTGTACCTAGACCCAGTCAGCAGTGAGGATACAGACAGATACTCCTGTGCTGTAAACGGCCATGAGGATCTCCTCTCTCCTGTAGAGACTCTCACTATGTGGCCTTTTGGGTGTATATTGTGGCTCCCCCTTCTCTCTCTCTCTCTCTCTCTCCCACGTCAGGTTTTACAACTGTCATAAACACCTGGTAGAAACTGCCATGCAGTATTGAGGGAGAGAGTCTACCAGAGCAAAGAGCTTCTCTTTGTTCAAAACTCCTAATCCCCAAAATGGGAGAACTAAACAATTTCTATTTTTGAGAATGTGGGAATGGTCCGTGGACATTTAAAGAACAATCCTGTCAAAGTTGTTTGACACACAACTATATCTCTTAATGTGTACATTTCCCAGCTGTCAGGCTTACATATAAATATTGTGAAACGTATGTGATTAAACATGAAACTATTTGTGAAAAGATGTAATGTGATGTTAACCTTCTAAATGAGAGTGGTTTTCATATAAAGATTACAGTTGAAGTCGGAAGTTTACATACACCTTAGCCAAATACATTTAAACTCAGTTTTTCACAATTCATGACATTTAATCTTAGTAAGAATTCCCTGTCTTAGGTCAGTTAGGATCACCACGTTTATTTTAAGAATGTGAAATGTCAGAATAATAGTAGAGAGAATGATTTATTTCAGCTTTTATTTATTTCATCACATTCCCAGTGGGTCAGAAGTTTACATACACTCAATTAGTATTTGGTAGCATTGCCTTTAAATTGTTTAACTTGGGTCAAACTCATTGGGTAGCCTTCCACTAGCTTCCCACAATAAGTTGGGTGAATTTTGGCCCATTCCTCCTGACAGAGCTGGTGTAACTGAGTCAGGTTTGTAGGCCTCCTTGCTCGCACACGCTTTTTCAGTTCTGCCTACAAATTTTCTATGGGATTGAGGTCAGGGCTTTGTGATGGCCACTCCAAAACTGGCATAAAAAAGACAGACTACGGTTTGCAACTGCACATGGGGACAAAGATCGTACTTTTTGTTGTCCTTAACCTGTTGGGGGTAGGGGGCAGTATTGACACGGCCGGATAAAAAACGTACCCGATTTAATCTGGTTACTACTCCTGCCCAGTAACTAGAATATGCATATAATTATTGGCTTTGGATAAAAAACACCCTAAAGTTTCTAAAACTGTTTGAATGGTGTCTGTGAGTATAACAGAACTCATATGGCAGGCAAAAACCTGAGAAGATTCCTTACAGGAAGTGGCCTGTCTGACAAGTTGTTGTTCATCTTGGCTCTTTTTATTGAAGACTGAGGATCTTTGCTGTAACGTGACACTTCATACGGCTCCAATAGGCTCTCAGAGCCCGGGAAAAAGCTGAATGATATCGAGGCAGCCCCAGGCTGAAACACATTTACGCTTTTGGCAAGTGGCCGATAAGAGGACAATGGGCTTAGGCGTGTGCCCGAGTCGACCCCATGCTTTATTTTCTTTCGTCTGTTTACCTAAATGCAGATTCCCGGTCGGAATATTATCGCTTTTTTACGAGAAAAATTGCATAAAAATTGATTTTAAACAGCGGTTGACATGCTTCGAAGTACGGTAATGGAATATTTAGATTTTTTTTGTCACGAAATGCGCCATGCTCGTCACCCTTCTTTACCCTTTCGGATAGTGTCTTGAACGCACGAACAAAACGCCGCTATTTGGATATAACAATGGATTATTTGGGACCAAACCAACATTTGTTATTGAAGTAGAAGTCCTGGGAGTGCATTCTGACGAAGAACAGCAAAGGTAATAACATTTTTCTTATAGTAAATCTGACTTTGGTGAGTGCTAAACTTGCTGGGTGTCTAAATAGCTAGCCCTGTGATGCCGGGCTATCTACTTAGAATATTGCAAAATCTGCTTTCACCGAAAAGCTATTTTAAAATCGGACATATCGAGTGCATAGAGGAGTTCTGTATCTATAATTCTTAAAATAATTGTTATGCTTTTTGTGAACGTTTATCGTGAGTAATTTAGTAAATTCACCGGAATTTTGCGGGGGGTATGCTAGTTCTGACCGTCACATGCTAATGTAAAAAGCTGGTTTTTGATATAAATATGAACTTGATTGAACAAAACATGCATGTATTGTATAACATAAGGTCCTAGGTGTGTCATCTGATGAAGAGCATCAAAGGTTAGTGCTGCATTTAGCTGTCTTCTGGGTTTTTGTGACATTATATGCTAGCTTGAAAAATGGGTATCTGATTATTTCTGGCTGGGTACTCCACTGACATAATCTAATGTTTTGCTTTCGTTGTAAAGCCTTTTTGAAATCGGACAGTGTGGTTAGATTAACGAGAGTCTTGACTTTAAAATGGTGTAAAATAGTCATATGTTTGAGAAATTGAAGTAATAGCATTTCTAAGGTATTTGAATAACACGCCACAGGATTCCACTGGCTGTTACGTAGGTGGGACGATTTCGTCCCGCCGGCCCTAGAGAAGTTAAGCCATTTTGCCACAACTTTGGAAGTACGCTTGGTGTCATTGTCATTTTAGAAGACCCATTTGCGACCAAGCTTTAACTTCCTGACTGATGTCTTGAGATGTTGCTTCAATATATCCACATAATTTTCTTTCCTCATGATGCCATCCATTTTGTGAAGTGCACCAGTCCCTCCTGCAGCAAAGCACCCCCACCACATGATGCTGCCACCCCCGTGCTTCACGGTTGGGATGGTGTTCTTCGGCTTGCAAGCCTCCCCCTTTTTCCTCCAAACATAACGATGGTCATTATGGGCAAACAGTTCTATTTTTGTTTCATCAGACCAGACGACATTTCTCCAAAAAGTACGATCTTTGTCCCCATGTGCAGTTGCAAACCGTAGTCTGGCTTTTTTATGCCAGTTTTGGAGCAGTGGGTTCTTCCTTGCTGAGCAGCCTTTCAGGTTATGTCGATATAGGACACGTTTTACTGTGGATATAGATACATTTCTACCTGTTTCCTCCAGCATCTTCACAAGGTCCTTTGCTGTTGTTCTGGGATTGATTTGCACTTTTCGCACCAAAGTACGTTCATCTCTAGGAGACAGAACGCGTCTCCTTCCTGAGCGGTATGACGGCTGCGTGGTCCCATGGTGTTTATACTTGTGTACTATTGTTTGTACAAATGAACGTGGTACCTTCAGGCGTTTGGAAATTGCTCCCAAGGATGAACCAGACTTGTGGAGGTCTACAATTGTTTTTCTGAGGTCTTGGCTGATTTCTTTTGATTTCCCCATGATGTTAAGCAAAGAGACACTGAGTTTGAAGGTAGCCTTGAAATACATCCACAGGTACACCTCCAATTGACTCAAATTATGTCAGTTAGCCTATCAGAAGCTTCTAAAGCCATGACCTCATTTTCTGAAATTTTCCAAGCTGTTAAAGGCACAGTTAACTTAGTGTATGTAAACTTCTGACCAACTGGAATTGTAATACAGTGAATTATAAGTGAAATAATAAAGTGAAACAATTTTTGGAAAAATTACTTGTGTCATGCACAAAGTAGATGTCCTAACCGACTTGCAAAACTATAGTTTGTTAACTTGTTAGGGCTAGGGGGCAGTATTTACACCTCCGGATAAAAAACGTACCCGATTTAATCTGGTTACCACTCCTACCCAGTAACTAGAATATGCATATACTTATTACATATGGATAAAAAACACCCTAAAGTTTCTAAAACTGTTTGAATGGTGTCTGTGAGTATAACAGAACTCATTTGGCAGGCAAAAACCTGAGAAGGTTTCAAGCAGGAAGTGGCCTGTCTGACAAGGAGTCGTTCTTCTTGTTTCTGTTTATTGAAGAGTCAGGATCTTAGCTGTTACGTGACACTTCCCACAGCTCCAATGGGGTCTCCGAGCCCGGGAAAAACCTGAATGACGTAATTCAAAGCCCTGGCTGAAACACACAAGCGCTTTTGCTAAGTGGTCTATCAGGGGACAAAGGGCTTTAGGCGCGTGCACTGTCCGCCCCCGTCTTTCTGTTTTTCCCTCTTCTTACAGACACGCAGATTCCCGGTCGGAATATTATCGCTTTTCTACGAGATAAATTGCATAAAAATTGATTTTAAACAGCGGTTGACATGCTTCGAAGTACGGTAAAGGAATATTTAGAATTTTTTTGTCACGAAATGCGCCATGCGCGCGACCATTATTTACCATTTCGGATAGTTTCTGGAACGCACGAACAAAACGACGCTATTCGGATATAACGATGGATTATTTGGGACCAAACCAACATTTGTTATTGAAGTAGAAGTCCTGGGAGTGCATTCTGACGAAGAACAGGAAAGGTAAGACCATTTTTCTTATAGTAAATGTGATTTTGGTGAAGGCTAAACTTGCCGGGTGTCTAAATAGCTAGCCCGTGATGGCTGGGCTATGTACTTAGAATATTGCAAAATGTGCTTCATCCGAAAAGCTATTTTAAAATCGGACATATCGAGTGCATAGAGGAGTTCTGTATCTATAATTCTTAAAATAATTGTTATGCTTTTTGTGAACGTTTATCGTGAGTAATTTAGTAAATTGTTAGTAAATTCCCCGGAAGTTTGCGGGGGGTATGCTAGTTCTGAACGTCACATGCTAATGTAAAAAGCTGTTTTTTGATATAAATATGAACTTGATTGAACAAACATGCATGTATTGTATAACATAATGTCCTAGGTGTGTCATCTGATGAAGATCATCAAAGGTTAGTGCTGCATTTAGCTGTCTTCTGGGTTTTTGTGACATTATATGCTAGCTTGAAAAATGGGTGTCTGATTATTTCTGGCTGGGTACTCTGCTGACATAATCTAATGTTTTGCTTTCGTTGTAAAGCCTTTTTGAAATCGGACAGTGTGGTTAGATTAACGAGAGTCTTGTCTTTAAATAGCTGTAAAATAGTCATATGTTTGAGAAATTGAAGTAATAGCATTTCAAAGGTTTTGAAAATCAAGCGTCCCACCTAGCCCATAGAGGTTAACCAGAGACTCTGATGAACTCTTCAGGACGATCTAGTGTTTTCAACAGAGAGACAACAACAACAGCGTAAATATGTACATTGCAATTTCTTTCAGAATGACATGCCATTCATGTGCAAAGTATTAGCATGTCCATAAGCACAATTATCAACTAACTGTGTGTGTAATCCATTTTGTCTTTCCCACTCTTTCTCAGTCCCCACCCCTTTCCTTTGTTACCAAGCCATCATAGCGGCTTCGTCTGCTAAGGACTTTTTCTTTGTATCACGTAGTAACCAAAATACCTACTGTTTGTGTGTTATGTAATTCTGTGTAATTATTTAGTTAGTTGGTAAATAAATAATTAAGCCAATTTGTATATCGCTGATTCATGATATAGGCTAGGGTTTGTGCAGATATTCAAGTGTTTGCGACGTTCAGTAATGAGAACTGATGAGGTAATAATAATACATTCATGAGAATGACTAATCGATAAGACATGAAAATATCTAAAGAGCTATATTCGGGAAATTGACACTCCATAAACAAAAATTTTCCATGGTGCTCCGACTTCCTAGTTAATTAAAATGTACATGATTAGTTTAATCACGTAATAATAATTACACATAGAGAATCTATCTTCACATTTAATGATAGTCCAGAAACGACACCACTCTCCTAAAGAGACTCTCACTGTCAGATGTAAGTACAATACATATATATATAAAATCTCACTGTAATTTAATTCTAGTATTATACTTTGGTTACACTGTGTGTTCATTTGTATGTCATTCCCAACACTAGATGGCCCAAAGAGAGTGTCAGTATCAGTCAGTCCTTCTGGTAAAATAGTGGAGGGCAGTTCAGTGACTCTGACCTGCAGCAGTGATGCCAAGCCACCTGTGGACAAATACACCTGGTCGAAGAGGAACATAACCTCACCAAAAGCATCAGGACAGAGTTACAGCATCACTAACATCAGCTCTGAGGACAGTGGAGAATACTACTGTGAGGCTGAGAATACAATTGGAGCCCAGAAATCTACACCTCAATTGATCATTGTAGCCGGTAAGATTATTTTTTATTTAAATCTATATGATAACATTCATATCATTCTTTATGCTTTAGGGGAACAAGCTTCTGTTAGAATGCATCTGTAGGAATCATAGTGGTGGTTCTGGTTCTCATCCTCTGTCTCTCTGTCTTCATGTGGTTCAGGTGGTTCAGGTGAGCATCTTTCTAAGACTTATCTTCCACTTTATTATTTTCATTTGTTATTAACTTGATTGCTATTCAATGATTTATTGATTGATTTGTTCAATCATTTCATTATTTAAAACAGAAAGAAGGCCTCCACATCCACCTATGTCACAAGGGACACAGCAGACGATGGACAGGTGAGTTAAAATCAAATAGTATTTTATTAATTAAAGCTCCAGCAGCACTACACCCTGGTTACACCTCCACACCTGGTGACATTAATTACTACATCACTACACCCTGGTTACACCTCCACACCTGGTGACATTAATTTACTACATCACTACACCCTGGTTACACCTCCACACCTGGTGGCATTAATTTACTACATCACTACACCCTGGTTACACCTCCACAACTGGTGACATTAATTTACTACATCACTACACCCTGGTTACACCACCACACCTGGTGACATTAATTTACTACATCACTACACCCTGGTTACACCTTCACACCTGGTGACATTAATTTACTACATCACTACACCCTGGTTACACCACACCTGGTGATATTAATTTACTACATCACTACACCCTGGTTACACCTCTACACCTGGTGACATTAATTTACTACATCACTACACCCTGGTTACACCTCCACACCTGGTGACATTAATTTATTACATCACTACACCCTGGTTACACCTCCACACCTGGTGACATTAATTTACTACGTCACTACACCCTGGTTACACCTCCACACCTGGTGGCATTAATTTACTACATCACTACACCCTGGTTACACCTCCACAACTGGTGACATTAATTTACTACATCACTACACCCTGGTTACACCACCACACCTGGTGACATTAATTTACTACATCACTACACCCTGGTTACACCTTCACACCTGGTGACATTAATTTACTACATCACTACACCCTGGTTACACCACACCTGGTGATATTAATTTACTACATCACTACACCCTGGTTACACCTCTACACCTGGTGACATTAATTTACTACATCACTACACCCTGGTTACACCTCCACACCTGGTGACATTAATTTACTACGTCACTACACCCTGGTTACACCTCCACACCTGGTGACATTAATTTACTACGTCACTACACCCTGGTTACACCTCTACACCTGGTGACATTAATTTATTACATCACTACACCCTGGTTACACCTCCCCACCTGGTGACATTAATTTACTACATCACTACACCATGGTTACACCTCCCCAACTGGTGACATTAATTTAATACATCACTACACCCTGGTTACACCTCCCCACCTGGTGACATTAATTTACTACATCACTACACCCTGGTTACACCTCCACACCTGGTGACATTAATTTATTACATCACTACATCCTGGTTACACCTCCACACCTGGTGACATTAATTTACTACATCACTACACCCTGGTTACACCTCCACACCTGGTGACATTAATTTACTACATCACTACACCCTGGTTACACCTCCCCACCTGGTGACATTAATTTACTACATCACTACACCCTGGTTACACCTCCCCACCTGGTGACATTAATTTACTACATCACTACACCCTGGTTACACCTCCACACCTGGTGACATTAATTTACTACATCACTACACCCTGGTTACACCTCCACACCTGGTGACATTAATTTACTACATCACTACACCCTGGTTACACCTCCACAAGTGGGGACATTAATTTACTACATCACTACACCCTGGTTACACCTCCACACCTGGTGACATTAATTTATTACATCACAACACCCTGGTTACACCTCCACACCTGGTGACATTAATTTACTACATCACTACACCCTGGTTACACCTCCACACCTGGTGACATTAATTTACTACATCACTACACCCTGGTTACACCTCCACACCTGGTGACATTAATTTACTACATCACTACACCCTGGTTACACCTCCACACCTGGTGACATTAATTTACTACGTCACTACACCCTGGTTACACCTCTACACCTGGTGACATTAATTTATTACATCACTACACCCTGGTTACACCTCCACACCTGGTGACATTAATTTACTACATCACTACACCCTGGTTACTCCTCCACACCTGGTGACATTAATTTACTACATCACTACACCCTGGTTACACCTCCACACCTGGTGACATTAATTTACTACATCACTACACCCTGGTTACACCTCCACACCTGGTGACATTAATTTAATACATCACTACACCCTGGTTACACCTCCCCACCTGGTGACATTAATTTACTACATCACTACACCCTGGTTACACCTCCACACCTGGTGACATTAATTTATTACATCACTACATCCTGGTTACACCTCCACACCTGGTGACATTAATTTACTACATCACTACACCCTGGTTACACCTCCACACCTGGTGACATTAATTTACTACATCACTACACCCTGGTTACACCTCCCCACCTGGTGACATTAATTTACTACATCACTACACCCTGGTTACACCTCCCCACCTGGTGACATTAATTTACTACATCACTACACACTGGTTACACCTCCACACCTGGTGACATTAATTTACTACATCACTACACCCTGGTTACACCTCCACACCTGGTGACATTAATTTACTACATCACTACACCCTGGTTACACCTCCACAAGTGGGGACATTAATTTACTACATCACTACACCCTGGTTACACCTCCCCACCTGGTGACATTAATTTACTACATCACTACACCCTGGTTACACCTCCACACCTGGTGACATTAATTTACTACATCACTACACCCTGGTTACACCTCCACACCTGGTGACATTAATTTACTACATCACTACACCCTGGTTACACCTCCACACCTGGTGACAGTAATTTACTACATAACTGCACCCTGGTTACACCTCCACACCTGGTGACATTAATTTACTACATCACTACACCCTGGTTACACCTCCACACCTGGTGACATTAATTTACTACATCACTACACCCTGGTTACACCTCCACACCTGGTGACATTAATTTACTACATCACTACACCCTGGTTACACCTCCACACCTGGTGACATTAATTTACTACATCACTACACCCTGGTTACACCTCCACACCTGGTGACATTAATTTACTACATCACTACACCCTGGTTACACCTCCCCACCTGGTGACATTAATTTACTACATCACTACACCCTGGTTACACCTCCACACCTTGTGACATTAATTTACTACATCACTACACCCTGGTTACACCTCCACACCTGGTGACATTAATTTACTACATCACTACACCCTGGTTACACCTCCACACCTGGTGACATTAATTTATTACATCACTACACCCTGGTTACACCTCCACACCTTGTGACATTAATTTACTACATCACTACACCCTGGTTACATCACCACACCTGCAAACACTAATTTACTACATCACTACACCCTGGTTACACCTCCACACCTAGTGACATTCATTTACAGCATTTTCAGTGCATCACTCATAAGGCTTGCTGGCTAACTAGTGTAGGAACTCCCTAGGTGAGCCCTCCTTACCCTTTACTCGACTCAGGCTTAGAGACGCTGTCCATGTTAACTTCATGGATCTCTTTTTTTGCCACAGTGGGACTGAAAAAATACAAAAAACATCTAAATAAAGAGAACTGTTACCAATTGTGAGAAGACCGTATTAGCAAAAGGACATTCATATTTACATTGCCCTTGGCTGGAACATGTATGACAGGGCAAACCTCAAGACATATTTCACACAAAAGTAGGAAGTATGCACAATGCATAACATTTTTGGTGATAGCCAAGTTCATTTCAATAATGTATGACTTGAGGATGAGATAATCTCAAATAGAGTTTGGTAGAGTTTGGTTTGAGAGCCAAACTTAGGAGAGGTTTTGCTCACCTGCAGACAGGTGTATTGTACTGTCCACCAGTTCAAGGCATTGAGCAGCCCAGCTCGATATTGGCCCCAGCAGCACCGTCTCCTCTGTCTGAGCATTGATCCTGGCACCTGCAGAAAACAGAGACAACAGAGGGAGGATTCAATATAATTTTTCTCATCCGTGTTCAATCAAGCCTACCACTGTAGTGTCGTCTGCAAACTTGATGATAGAGTTGGAGGCGTGCATGGCCACGCAGTCGTGGGTGAACAGGGAGTACAGGAGAGGGCTGAGAACGCACCCTTGTGGGGCACCAGTGTTGAGGATCAGCGGGATGGAGATGTTGTTTCCTGTTTACCTCATGTCAAAATAAAAGTATTCCTTTTTTGTCCTGATATGGCGCGCGTGTAGGACTTTTATTTTATATTTTGTTCCAAATTCCCCCCTTCATAAAGACAAACCTTCCTGCCCACTGGCACAGTACATTTAAATGGAACTGTATTTAACTTCTGGCTTCCCGCAGACTGTCCTAGTCCTAGCTGGGCAGATATACTACTCCCAAACTGCATTGCAACGCCCAGCATGCTACGCTTCACTGGCTAACGTTACCAATTAGCAAGCCCAACCGAAGTCTATACATGCCACTCCACATTTATGTTATAATGAGGAAAATGTGATCATACCAATATCCACCAATCAACTGCATTTCACTTGAAATAATTTTAATTCAGATGCTAATCTGGCTGACATATATACAGTTATTGCTGATGACACTAGCTAGCCAAGTTAGCTAGCTAACCAAACCCATGATGATGGTTAGCTAGAATGCTAGCCATGACCCTCACGGAGACGTCCTTGCAAGACTGACAGCATAGCGCACCTGGATGGCCCCACCAGGGGGAGCCCTTGAGTGTATGTTGAACTAGATGTGGAAGTTGAACGAGCGAGACGTCTGCATCTACCTCAGAGTTATAGCTGCCTCTCCGTTATGCAAGCCTATATTAACCACAATATAGTTAGTCTAACCATTCCCAGTAAGCTAGCCTATAATAACCACAATATAGTTAGCCTAACCATCCCCACTACGCTAGCCTATAATAACCACAATATAGTTAGCCTCACCATTCCCCGTAACCTAGCCTATGATAACCACAATAGAGGTAGACTAATCCTTCCCGGTACGCTAGCCTATAATAACCACGATATAGGTAGCCAAACCATTCCTGGTACGCAAGCCTATAATAACCATGATACAGGCCCTATACACCAGTACAGGTCTAATGATGATACTAGCCTATAATAACTACAATACAGGCCCTATAGACCAGTACAGGCCTAATGATGACTCTAACCTATAATAACCGCAATACAGGCCCTATAGACCAGTACAGGCCTAATGTTGATACTAGCCTATAATAACTACGATAGAGACCCTATAGACCAGTACAGGCCTAATGTTGATACTAGCCTATAATAACTACGATAGAGAACCTATAGAACAGTACAGGCCGAATGTTGATACTAGCCTATAATAACTACGATAGAGACCCTATAGACCAGTACAGGTCTAATGTTGATACTAGCCTATAATTAATACGATAGAGACCCTATAGATCAGTACAGGACTAATATTGATACTAGCCTATAATTACTACGATAGAGACCCTATAGACCGGTACAGGTCTAATGATGATACTAGCCTATAGTAACCATGATACAGGCCCTATACACCGGTACAGGCCTAATGATGATACTAGCCTATAGTAACCATGATGCAGGCCCTATACACCGGTAGAGGCGTAATGATGATACTAACCTATAACAACCATGATACAGGCCCTATACACCGGTAGAGGCGTAATGATGATACTAACCTATAACAACCATGATACAGGCCCTATACACCGGTAGAGGCGTAATGATGATACTAGCCTATAACAACCATGATACAGGCCCTATACACCGGTAGAGGCGTAATGATGATACTAACCTATAACCATGATACAGGCCCTATACACCGGTAGAGGCGTAATGATGATACTAACCTATAACCACCATGATACAGGCCCTATACACCGGTAGAGGCATAATGATGATACTAACCTATAACAACCATGATACAGGCCCTATACACCGGTAGAGGCGTAATGATGATACTAACCTATAACAACCATGATACAGGCCCTATACACCGGTAGAGGCGTAATGATGATACTAACCTATAACAACCATGATACAGGCCCTATACACCGGTAGAGGCGTAATGATGATACTAACCTATAACAACCATGATACAGGCCCTATACACCGGTAGAGGCGTAATGATGATACTAGCCAATAATAACCATGATGCAGGCCCTATAACCAGTACAGGCCTAATGATGAGTCCATGTGCCGGTCCAGCCTGCTGAAATGGGTGGAGCATCCCGTCACTGGACACAGCTCCTGCCTGATATTGACATGGCCCGACTGCCAATGACAAAGGAGCACCCTCTCCTCCGTGTTCCTCACATTGTGTGCCATCCATGTATCCATTGTGGTTGGAGTCCTGGGTCTCTTCAAGGGACTGAAAAATGGTAAGGTTCAGTATAAGCTATTATGAAGTGTATGGTGAGGTATAATGTATTATCATGTGTATGGTGAGGTATAATGTATTATCATGTGTATGGTGAGGTATAATGTATTATCAAGTGTATGGTGAGGTATAATGTATTATCAAGTGTATGGTGAGGTATAATGTATTATCATGTGTATGGTGAGGTATAATGTATTATCAAGTGTATGGTGAGGTATAATGTATTATCAAGTGTATGGTGAGGTATAATGTATTATCAAGTGTATGGTGAGGTATAATGTATTATCATGTGTATGGTGATGTATAATGTATTATCAAGTGTATGGTGAGGTATAATGTATTATCAAGTGTGTGGTGAGGTATAATGTATTATCAAGTGTGTGGTGAGGTATAATGTATTAACAAGTGTTTCCGGGTGAAGAGAGAGATGTTTGGTAGGGGACCTTACTGACTGTGTGAAACAGAATAATGTGATGTCTGAGGTTGACACCAACTAGAAGTACTGAGGGGCTAAGATCGGGATGCAGAGCTGACGTCCTGTCTTCATGATGCCTCTTCCTAACAACCAACACGTCAGTGAAGGTCTTTACAAGAAATGCTTTTTGGAGCACACTTATTATACGAGAAGAATAGTTGGAAAATATCTCTATAATACGTCCATAACAATTGGCTTATTTCTCTGTACGTCTGTATGTCTCATCAGCTACACTAAAACCTGGTATTCCAGTGTACTGTACCACAGTGGTCTCTACTGGCATGTCAACACAACAACCATCAATCTGACTGAAAGACAGACTACTGAGTAGCACTGGGGTGGTTGAATTTCACAGCAGCGTACTGGACATCCTCCTCCTGTTTCTGGGGTTGAGACGGTTGGGCAGTGGAGTATTGAGGCATTTCCTGATTTCTGTGTTGGATGCTGGCGTAGTGAATGTCATCCTGGTCATCTGTGTCCATTGTCGATGCTGTAGCAGCGATCTTGGCCATGGCTGAGACATTGTCATACACTGGATTAGAGTTTCCCTGACGAGGACATGAGGGGTGAAAAATAAAGTAATACCACAGTCATTGACTCCTTCTCTTGGCCAGACATCAAGATGGTGCCGGCGAAGAAGGCTGACCTTTACGTATTCCTAACCAATTGTGTTTTTTTGTTTGTTTGCAACTTATTTTTTAAACTAATTTTGTACAAAATGTTGCTGCTACCTTCTCTTATGACCGAAAATAACTTCTGGACATCAAAACAGCGATTACTCACCACGTACTGGCAGTCTTTTTCCTTTAACGAGGCCGACGTGCCCGACGGGGAGGACATCCTTCTTTCTCGGGAACAGGCCCAAATCCCCGCCATCACTGGCTTCATCAATACGTTTTTTATTTTTTATTTCACCTTTATTTAACCAGGTAAGCTAGTTGAGAACAAGTTCTCATTTACAATTGCGACCTGGCCAAGATAAAGCAAAGCAGTGTGACACAAACAACAACACAGAGTTACACATGGAATAAACAAGCGTACAGTCAATAACACAATAGAAAAAAAGTCTATATACAGTGTGTGCAAATGGCGTGAGGAAGTAAGGCAATAAATAGGCCATAGTAGCGAGGTAATTACAATTTAGCAGATTAACACTGGAGTGATATACAGTGGGGGGGGGAAAGTATTTGATCCCCTGCTGATTTTGTACGTTTGCCCACTTACAAAGAAATGATCAGTCTATAATTTTAATGGTAGGTTTATATGAACAGTGAGAGACAGAATAACAACAACAAAAAATCCAGAAAAACACATGTCAAAAATGTTATAAAATGATTTGCATTTTAATGAGGGAAATAAATATTTGACCCCTCTGCAAAACATGACTTAGTACTTGGTGGCAAAACCCTTGTTGGCAATCACAGAGGTCAGACGTTTCTTGTAGTTGGCCACCAGGTTTGCACACATCTCAGGAGGGATTTTGTCCCACTCCTCTTTGCAGATCTTCTCCAAGTCATTAAGGTTTCGAGGCTGATGTTTGGCAACTCGAACTTTCAGCTCCTTCCACAGATTTTCTATGGGATTAAGGTCTGGAGACTGGCTAGGCCACTCCAAGACCTTAATGTGCTTCTTCTTGAGCCACTCCTTTGTTGCCTTGGCCGTGTGTTTTGGGTCATTGTCATGCTGGAATACCCATCCAGGACCCATTTTCAATGCCCTGGCTGAGGGAAGGAGGTTCTCACACAAGATTTGACAGTACATGGTCCTGTCAAATGATGAGGTGAAGTTGCCCTGTCCCCTTAGCAGAAAAACACCTCCAAAGCATAACGTTTCCACCTCCATGTTTGACGGTGGAGATGGTGTTCTTGGGGTCATAGGCAGCATTCCTCCTCCTCCAAACACAGCGAGTTGAGTTGATGCCAAAGAGCTCCATTTTGGTCTCATCTGACCACAACACTTTCACCAGTTGTCCTCTGAATCATTCAGATGTTCATTGGCAAACTTCAGACGGGCATGTATATGTATTCTTGAGCAGGGGGAACTTGCGGGCGCTGCAGGATTTCAGTCCTTCACGGCGTAGTGTGTAACCAATTGTTTTCTTGGTGACTATGGTCCCAGCTGTCTTGAGATCATTGACAAGATCCTCCCGTGTAGTTCTGGGCTGATTCCTCACCGTTCTCATGATCATTGCAACTGCACGAAGTGAGATCTTGCATGGAGCCCCAGGCCGAGGGATATTGACAGTTATTTTGTGTTTCTTCCATTTGCGAATAATCGCACCAAATGTTGTCACCTTCTCACCAAGCTGTTTGGCGATGGTCTTGTAGCCCATTCCAGCCTTGTGTAGGTCTACAATCTTGTCCTTGACATCCTTGGAGAGCTCTTTGGTCTTGGCCATGGTGGAGAGTTTGGAATCTGATTGATTGATTGCTTCTATGGACAGGTGTCTTTTATACAGGTAACAAGCTGCGGTTAGGAGCACTCCCTTTAAGAGTCTGCTCCTAATCTCAGCTCGTTACCTGTATAAAAGACACCTGGGAGCCAGAAATCTTTCTGATTGAGAGGGGGTCAAAAACTTATTTCCCTCATTAAAATGCAAATCATTTTATAACATTTTTGGCATGCGTTTTTCTCTATATTTTTGTTGTTATTCTGTCTCTCACTGTTCAAATAAACCTAACATTAAAATTATAGACTGATCATTTCTTTGTCAGTGGGCAAACATACAAAATCAGCAGGGGATCAAATACTTTTTTCCCACACTGTATGAGCAGATGATGATGTGCAAAAGAGCAGAAAAGTAAATAAAAACAATATGGGGATGAGGTAGGTAGATTGGGTGGGCTATTTACAGATGGACTATGTACAGCTGCAGCGATCGGTTAGCTGCTCAGATAGCTGATGTTTAAAGCTAGTGAGGGAAATGTAAGTCTCCAGCTTCAGTGATTTTTGCAATTCGTTCCAGTCACTGGCAGTAGAGAACTGGAAGGAAAGGCGGCCAAAGGAGGTGCTGGCTTTGGGGATGACCAGTGAGATATACCTGCTGGAGTGCGTGCTACGGGTGGGTGTTGTTATCGTGACCAGTGAGCTAAGGTAAGGCGGAGCTTTACCTACCATAGACTTATGGAGCCAGTGGGTCTGGCGACGAATATGTAGCGAGGGCCAGCCAACTAGAGCATACAGGTCGCAGTGGTGGGTGGTATAAGGGGCTTTGGTAATAAAACGGATGGCACTGTGACAGACTGCATCCAGTTTGCTGAGTAGAGTATTAGAAGCTATTTTGTAGATGACATCGCCGAAGTCGAGGATTGGTAGGATAGTCAGTTTTACTAGGGTAAGTTTGGTGGCGTGAGTGAAGGAGGCTTTGTTGTGAAATAGAAAGCCGATTCTAGATTTGATTTTGGATTGGAGATGTTTGATATGAGTCTGGAAGGAGAGTTTACAGTCTAGCCAGACACCTAGGTATTTGTAGTTGTCCACATATTCTAGGTCAGAACCGTGCAGAGTAGTGATGCTGGTCGGGCGGGAGGGTGCGGGCAGCGTACGGTTTAAAAGCATGCATTGGTTTAAGAGCAGTTGGAGGCCACGGAAGGAGAGTTGTATGGCATTGAAGCTCGTTTGGAGGTTAGTTAACACAGTGTCCTAAGAAGGGCCAGATGTATACAGAATTGTGTCGTCTGCGTAGAGGTGGATCAGAGAATCACCCGCAGCAAGAGCGACATCATTGATATATACAGAGAAGAGAGTCGGCCCGAGAATTGAACCCTGTGGTACCCCCAGAGACTACCAGAGGTTCGGACAACAGGCCCTCCGATTTGACACAATGAACTCTGTCTGCGAAGTAGTTGGTGAACCAGGCGAGGCAGTCATTTGAGAAACCAAGGCTATTGAGTCTGCCGATAAGAATACGGTGATTAAGTCGAAAGCCTTGGCCAGGTCGATGAAGACATTTACATTTACATTTAAGTCATTTAGCAGACGCTCTTATCCAGAGCGACTTACAAATTGGTGCATTCACCTTATGATATCCAGTGGAACAACCACTTTACAATAGTGCATCTAAATCTTTTAAGGGGGGGGGGTTAGAAGGATTACTTTATCCTATCCCAGGTATTCCTTAAAGAGGTGGGGTTTCAGGTGTCTCCGGAAGGTGGTGATTGACTCCGCTGTCCTGGCGTCGTGAGGGAGCTTGTTCCACCATTGGGGTACCAGAGCAGCGAACAGTTTGGACTGGGCTGAGCGGGAACCGTGCTTCCTCAGAGGTAGGGGGGCCAGCAGGCCAGAGGTGGATGAACGCAGTGCCCTTGTTTGGGTGTAGGGCCTGATCAGAGCCTGAAGGTATGGAGGTGCCGTTCCCCTCACAGCTCCGTAGGCAAGCACCATGGTCTTGTAGCGGATGCGAGCTTCAACTGGAAGCCAGTGGAGAGAGCGGAGGAGCGGGGTGACGTGAGAGAACTTGGGAAGGTTGAACACCAGACGGGCTGCGGCGTTCTGGATGAGTTGTAGGGGTTTAATGGCACAGGCAGGGAGCCCAGCCAACAGCGAGTTGCAGTAATCCAGACGGGAGATGACAAGTGCCTGGAGCATTGTAGAGCATGAACCTACAGAATCGGGTCACCGCCTTGATGTTAGTGGAGAACGACAGGGTGTTGTCCAGGATCACGCCAAGGTTCTTAGCACTCTGGGAGGAGGACACAAGGGAGTTGTCAACCGTGATGGCGAGATCATGGAACGGGCAGTCCTTCCCCGGGAGGAAGAGCAGCTCCGTCTTGCCGAGGTTCAGCTTGAGGTGGTGATCCGTCATCCACACTGATATGTCTGCCAGACATGCAGAGATGCGATTCGCCGCCTGGTTGTCAGAAGGGGGAAAGGAGAAGATTAATTGTGTGTCGTCTGCATAGCAATGATAGGAGAGACCATGTGAGGATATGACAGAGCCAAGTGACTTGGTGTATAGCGAGAATAGGAGAGGGCCTAGAACAGAGCCCTGGGGGACACCAGTGGTGAGAGCGCGTGGTGCGGAGACGGATTCTCGCCACGCCACCTGGTAGGAGCGACCTGTCAGGTAGGACGCAATCCAAGCGTGGGCCGCGCCGGAGATGCCCAACTCGGAGTGGGTGGAGAGGAGGATCTGATGGTTCACAGTATCAAAGGCAGCAGATAGGTCTAGAAGGATGAGAGCAGAGGAGAGAGAGTTAGCTTTAGCAGTGCGGAGAGCCTCCGTGACACAGAGAAGAGCAGTCTCAGTTGAATGCCCAGTCTTGAAACCTGACTGATTAGGATCAAGAAGGTCATTCTGAGAGAGATAGCAGGAGAGCTGGCCAAGGACGGCACGTTCAAGAGTTTTGGAGAGAAAAGAAAGAAGGGATACTGGTCTGTAGTTGTTGACATGGGAGGGATCGAGTGTAGGTTTTTTCAGAAGGGGTGCAACTCTCGCTCTCTTGAAGATGGAAGGGATGTAGCCAGCGGTCAAGGATGAGTTGATGAGCGAGGTGAGGTAGGGGAGAAGGTCTCCGGAAATGGTCTGGAGAAGAGAGGAGGGGATAGGGTCAAGTGGGCAGGTTGTTGGGCGGCCGGCCGTCACAAGACGCGAGATTTCATCTGGAGAGAGAGGGGAGAAAGAGGTCAAAGCACAGGGTAGGGCAGTGTGAACAGGACCAGCGGTGTCGTTTGACTTAGCAAACGAGGATCGGATATCGTCAACCTTCTTTTCAAAATGGTTGACGAAGTCATCCGCAGAGAGGGAGGAGGGGGGAGGGGGAGGAGGATTCAGGAGGGAGGAGAAGGTAGCAAAGAGCTTCCTAGGGTTAGAGGCAGATGCTTGGAATTTAGAGTGGTAGAAAGGGGCTTTAGCAGCAGAGACAGAAGAGGAGAATGTAGAGAGGAGGGAGTGAAAGGATTCCAGGTCTGCAGGGAGGCGAGTTTTCCTCCATTTCCGCTCGGCTGCCCGGAGCCCTGTTCTGTGAGCTCGCAGTGAGTCGTCGAGCCACGGAGCAGGAGGGGAGGACCGAGCCGGCCTGGAGGATAGGGGACAGAGAAAATCAAAGGATGCAGAAAGGGAGGAGAAAAGGGTTAAGGAGGCAGAATCAGGAGATAGGTTGGAGAAGGTTTGAGCAGAGGGAAGAGATGATAGGATGGAAGAGGAGAGAGTAGCGGGAGAGAGAGAGCGAAGGTTGGGACGGCGCAATACCATCCGAGTAGGGGCAGAGTGAGAAGTGTTGGATGAGAGCGAGAGGGAAAAGGATACAAGGTAGTGGTCGGAGATTTGGAGGGGAGTTGCAATGAGATTAGTGGAAGAACAGCATCTAGTAGAGATGAGGTCAAGCGTATTGCCTGCCTTGTGAGTAGGGGGGGAAGGTGAGAGGGTGAGGTCAAAAGAGGAGAGGAGTGGAAAGAAGGAGGCAGAGAGGAATGAGTCAAAGGTAGACGTGGGGAGGTTAAAGTCACCCAGAACTGTGAGAGGTGAGCCATCCTCAGGAAAGGAACTTATCAAGGCGTCAAGCTCATTGATGAACTCTCCAAGGGAACCTGGAGGGCGATAAATGATAAGGATGTTAAGCTTGAAAGGGCTGGTAACTGTGACAGCATGGAATTCAAATGAGGAGATAGACAGATGGGTCAGGGGAGAAAGAGAGAATGTCCACTTGGGATAGATGAGGATTCCAGTGCCACCACCCCGCTGGCTCGATGCTCTAGGGGTATGCGAGAACACGTGGGCAGACGAGGAGAGAGCAGTAGGAGTAGCAGTGTTATCTGTGGTAATCCATGTTTCCGTCAGCACCAGGAAGTCTAGGGACTGGAGGGTAGCATAGGCTGAGATGAACTCAGCCTTGTTGGCCGCAGACTGGCAGTTCCAGAGGCTGCCGGAGACCTGGAACTCCACGTGGGTCGTGCGCGCTGGGACCACCAGGTTAGAGTGGCAGCGGCCACGCGGTGTGAAGCGTTTGTATGGCCTGTGCAGAGGGGAGAGAACAGGGATAGACAGACACATAGTTGACAAGCTACAGAAGTGTTGTTTCTTGTATTATTGTCTCTTGTGTCTTCTCTTGTGTCTTTAGAGAACTGTTTCACTTTGATATCCTTTTTCTTCTGTCCTGATTTTCTCTTTCTTTTCTTCTGTTAACTAGATATTCTTTGTTATTCTTCGTTAGCTAGCTAGCTTCTTCCAAAAGAGTCCCTAGCAACTGGTAAACAATTCAGCTAGCTAAGATAACTACAATTTTATTTAAAATAGTAACTTTTTTCAAAAGCCTATCTTCTTTGTTTGTTGCTTGTTTTTTCTCCTATTCAGTCTTGCAGTTTTCTTTTGATTTTTTTCCGATGTACTTCACTCTAAAAACCATGTAAATTTCAATATTTGTAGGAGCTCATTTTTCAGCTGCTGCTGCTCAAATTGGAATTCCGTACGTAAGACGGCTGCACAGTACTGTCTTTTATTGATGGCGGTTATGATATCGTTTAGTATCTTGAGCGTGGCTGAGGTGCACCCATGACCAGCTCGGAAACCGGTTTGCACAGCGGAGAAGGTACGGTGGGATTCGAAATGGTCAGTGATCTGTTTATTAACTTGGCTTTCGAAGACTTTAGAAAGGTAGGGCAGGATGGATATAGGTCTATAGCAGTTTGGGTCTAGAGTGTCACCCCCTTTGAAGAGGGGGATGACCACGGCAGCTTTCCCATCTTTAGGGATCTCGGACAATATGAAAGAGAGGTTGAGCAGACTGGTAACAGGGGTTGCAACAATAGCGGCGGATAATTTTAGAAAGAGAGGGTCCAGATTGTCTAGCCCAGCTGATTTGTACGGGTCCAGGTTTTGCAGCTCTTTCAGAACATCTGTTATCTGGATTTGGGTGAAGGAGAAGCTGGGGAGGCTCGGGCAAGTAGCTGCGGGGGGTGCGGAGCTGTTGGCCGGGGTTGGGGTAGCCAAGAGGAAAGCATGGCCAGCCGTAGAGAAATGCTTATTGAAATGTTCGATTATCATGGATTTATCGGTGGTGACCGTGTTACCTAGCCTCAGTGCAGTAGGCAGCTGGGAGGAGGTGCTCTTGTTCTCCATGGGCTTTACAGTGTCCCAAAACTTTTTGGAGTTAGAGCTACAGGATGCAAATTTCTGTTTTAAAAAGCTAGCCTTTGCTTTCCTGACTGACTGCGTGTATTGGTTCCTGACTTCCCTGAACAGTTGCATATCGCGGGGACTATTCGATGCTATTGCAGTCCGCCACAGGATATTTTTGTGCTGGTCAATGGCAGTTAGGTCTGGAGTGAACCAAGGGCTATATCTGTTCTTAGTTCTACATTTTTTGAAAGGGGCATGCTTATTTAAGATGGTGAGGAAACTACTTTTAAAGAACGACCAAGCATCCTCAACTGACGGGATGAGGTCAATATCCTTCCAGGATACCCGGGCCAGGTCGATTAGAAAGGCCTGCTCGCAGAAGTGTTTTAGGGAGTGTTTAACAGTGATGAGGGGTGGTCGTTTGACCGCGGACCCATAACGGATGCAGGCAATGAGGCAGTGATCGCCTAGATCCTGATTGAAAACAGCAGAGGTGTATTTGGATGGCAAGTTGGTCTGGATAATATCTATGAGGGTGCCCATGTTTACGGATTTAGGGTTGCACCTGGTGGTTTCCTTGATAATTTGTGTGAGATTGAGGGCATCTAGCTTAGATTGTAGGACTGCTGGGGTGTTAAGCATATCCCAGTTTAGGTCACCTAACAGAACAAACTCTGAAGATAGATGGGGGGCAATCAATTCACATATGGTGTCCAGGGCACGGCTGGGAGCTGAGGGGGGTCTATAACAGGTGGCAACAGCGAGAGACTTATTTCTGGAGAGATTCATTTTTTAAATTAGAAGCTCGAACTGTTTGGGCATAGATCTGGAAAGTATGACAGAACTTTGCAAGCTATCTCTGCAGTAGATTGCAACTCCTCCCCCTTTGGAAGTTCTATCTTGATGGAAAATCTTGTAGTTGGGTATGGAAATCTCAGAATTTTTGGTGGCCTTCCTAAGCCAGGATTCAGACACGGCAAGGACATCAGGGTTGGCAGAGCGTGCTAAAGCAGTGAGTAAAACAAACTTAGGGAGGAGGCTTCTGATGTTAACATGCATGAAACCAAGGCTTTTACGATTACAGAAGTCAACAAATATGAGTGCCTGGGGACACGCAGGGCCTGGGTTAACCTCCACATCACCCGAGGAACAGAGGAGGAGTATGATGAGGGTACGGCTAAAGGCTAGCAAAACTGGTTGTCTAGTGCGTTGGGGACAGAGAATAAAAGGAGCAGATTTCTGGGCGTGGTAGAATAGATTCAGGGCATAATGTGCAGACAGGGGTATGGTGGGGTGCGGGTACAGAGGAGGTAAGCCCAGGCACTGAGTGATGATAAGAGAGGTTGCATCTCTGGACACGCTGGTTATACTGGGTGAGGTCACCGCATGTGTGGGAGGTGGGACAAAGGAAGTATCTGAGACATGTAGAGTGGGACTAGGGCCTCCGCAGTAAACTAAAACAATGATAACTATTCTAAACAACAGTATACAAGGCATAGTGGCATTTGAGAGAGACATAAAGCGAGGCATAAAGCAATCACAGGTGTTGATTTGGAGAGCTAGCTAAGACAATAACAGGTAAGACAACAACAGCTAATCAGCTAAGACAACAACAACAGGTAAAATGGAGATGAATGGGCAGAGAGGATCGGTTAACTACACACAGGGCCTGAGTTCGGGGCTAGGGCCGACAGATAAACAAAAGTAAACAAAGTGGAGTACCGTGATAAATGAACAGTCCAGCAGGCATCAGCTATGTAGCCAAGTGATCATAGGGTCCAATGAACAGCAATAGATGGAACAGGGAAGCCGCGGGGTAGTCGTTGCTACGCTAGCACACGGGAGACACAGTGTTTAAAGTAAGCAGGCCGGGGTAAGTAGAAGCGTCTGCTCCGACATCCGGCAAAGGCCGGTTGAGGGCACAGCGGATGGAATTACATCTGCGGACCAGTCGTGGTGGTACGGCGGGGCGCAGTGTCAACGAAGGGACCGGGCCAGATGGCGAAAGAGGTATTGTAGTTGTAGTAATTTCATTTGCTAGCCGGGAGATGCGCCTGGCTTAGGGCTAGCTTCGGGGCTGGGTCACTCGGTGGCAGCTAGCTAGCTGTGATGATCAGGAGTAATGGTCCAGGGTTAACGGCAGGAATCCGGCGTTGTAGTGGAGAAAAACAGTCCGAGGCTGGCAGGTATTATCCAGGCTAAAAAACGGCAGGTGCCTGTGCAGAGGGTAAAGGCCGCTAGCAGTGGCTAACAATGACTAAATAGCTAGTAGCTAATTAGCTGGTTAGCTTCTGATGGCTAGCTTCTAATGGATGTTTTGGCTATAAGGTCTAAATAAAATAGCGGATCCTTGTCACATTGAGTGAGGCGGGTGACCGGAAAGTATATTTAATTTAAAAATGGAAAAGAGATTGAAATATATACAAAAAAGATGAAAAATACAAAAAGTAAACGAGAGGACGACAAACCACGTCTGCACTGCTACGCCATCTTGGGAAAAAAAGGGGCATCGATGACGTGAATCCCACAGTGACCATACGTACATATCCCAACCATAAGCCATGGATTACAGGCAACATCCACAATGAGCTAAAGGCTAGCGCTTCCGCTTTCAAGGAGCGGGACTCTAACCCGGAAGCTATTAAGAAATCACACTATGCCCTCCAACGAACCATCAAACAGGCAAAGCATCAATACAGGACTAAGATCAAATCGTACTACATCGGCTCCAACGCTCGTGGGACATGGCAGGGCTTGCAAACCATTACAGACTACAAAGGGAAGCACAGCCGAGAGCTGCCCAGTGACACGAGCCTACCAGACAAGCTAAACCAATTCTATGCTTGCTTCGAGGCAAATAACACTGAAACATGCATGAGAGCACCAGCTGTTCCGGAAGACTGTGTGATCACTCTCTCCGCAGCAGATGTTAGTAAGACCTTTAAACAGGTCAACATTCACAAGGCCACAGGGCCAGATGGATTACCAGGACGTGTACCGCGAGCACACGTTGACCAACTGGCGAGTGTCTTCACTGACATTTTCAACCTCTCCCTGTCCGAGAATGTAATACCAACATGTTTTAAGCAGACCACCATAGTCCCTGTTCCCAAGAACACTAAGGTAACCTGCCTAAATGACTACCAACCCGTAGCACTCACGTCTGTAACCATGAAGTGCTTTGAAAGGCTGGTCATGGCTCACATCAACACCATTATCCCAGAAACCCTAGACCGATTCCAATTTGCATACCGCCCGAACAGATCCACAGATGATGCAATCTCAATTGCACTCCACACTGCCCTTTCCCCTGCCCTTTCCCACCTGGACAAAAAGAACATCTATGTGAGAATGCTATTTATTGACTACAGCTCAGCGTTCAACAACATAGTGCCCTCAAAGCTCATCAATAAGCTAAGGACCCTGGGACTAAACACCTCCCTCTGCAACTGGATCCTGGACTTCCTGACGGGCCGCCTCCCAAGTGGTAAGGGTAGGTAACAACACAGCCGCCACGCTGATCCTCAACACAGGGGCACGTGCTCAGTCCCCTCCTGTACTCCCTGTTCACTCATGACTGCACGGCCAGGCACGACTCCAACACCTCAATTAAGTTTGCCGATGACACAACAGTGGTAGGCCTGATCACCGACAATGACGAGACAGCCTATAGGGAGGAGATCAGAGACCTGGCCATGTGGTGCCAGGACAACAACCTCTCCCTCAACGTGATCAAGACAAAGGAGATGATTGTGGACTTCAGGAAAAGGAGGACCGAGCACGCCCCATTCTCATCGATGGGGCTGTAGTGGAGCATGTTGAGAGCTCCACATGTCCACATCACCAACAAACTAACATGGGCCAAGTACACCAAGACAGCCATGAAGAGGGCATGACAAAACCTATTCCCCTCAGGAGACTGAAAAGATTTGGCATGGGTCCTCAGATCCTCAAACGGTTCTACCGCTACACCATCGAGAGCATCCTGACTGGTTGCATCACTGCCTGGTATGGCAACTGCTGGGCCTCCGACCAAAGGTCACTACAGAGGGTAGTGCGTACGGCCCAGTACATAACTGGGGCCAAGCTTCCTGCCATCCAGGACCTCTATATCAGGCGGTGTCAGAGGAAGGCCCTAAAAATTGTCAAAGACTCCAGCCACCCTAGTCATAGACTGTTCTCTTTGCTACCACATGGCAAGCGGTACCGGAGCACCAAGTCTAGGCCAAAAGGCTTCTAAACAGCTTCTACCCCCAAGCCATAAGACTCCTGAACATCTAATCAAATGGCTACCCATAGTATTTGCATTGCCCCCCCCCCTTTACACTGCTGCTACTCTCTGTTATTCCCTATGCATAGCCACTTTAATAACTCTACCTACATGTACATATTAGCTCAATTACCTCGACTAACCGGTGCCCCCTCACATTGACTCTGTACTGGTAGCCCCTGTATATAGTCTCACTTGTGTTCTTTTTTTTTTACTGCTGCTCTTTAATTACTTGTTACTTTTATTTCTTATTTATATATATTTTTTAAACTGCATTGTTGGTTAGGGGCTTGTAAGTAAGCATTTCACTGTAAGGTCTACACCTGTTGTATTCGGCCCATTTCATTTGATCTCATCAGGGCGCTGAAGACTTGGATGTCGATTAAGGCAGCCCCCCACACCTCTCTGAATGCATTCAGTTGTAAAACTGACTATGTATCCCTCTTCCCCTTTCACAGACCACTGTAGTTCTCAGTCAACTGATTCCAACACTCACCTGTCCATTCTCTACTGTGTCTCTTCTGTCTCTTGTGTCAGAGGTGGATATGGAGGCCTTCTTCCTGTTTTGTAAATGAAGGAATGAATGAACAGATGAATGGATGAATCAATCAATCAATAAAAATCTATCAAAATCAATGATAAAAAACAGAATGTAAACAAAGGGTGGATTCCTCTCACTGACCTGAACCACATGAACCCAAAGAGACAGAGTATGAGAATCAGAACAACAACTAGGATTCCTACAACTGCATTCTTCAAAGACTTTGGTTCCCCAATGAACATAACAGGAGAACCGAAATTCTCGTAGCCTTTAACAGCACGAGTAGCTGCATGAGTAGCTGCCTGCGTCCTCACTGCTGACTTGTTCTATGTAGAGGTAGTTATTGTAGTTGTCTTGGGTGTTTGGGTTGATAGTTATTGTATGTTGTGTTGTCTCTTTGTGTGCAGGGCAAATAAATAAATGCAGTAGTCCCAGAGTTTATGATCCAAGGTCAGTTTATATTGTACAGGAAGTATTATTAAAGAGATGCTTTGCATTGAAATACAGATAGAGATGCAGTAGTCCCAGAGTTAATGATCCAAGGTCAGTTTTGCATTTCACCTTTATTCTAACAACGTTAGAATAAATAAAAACAATGCTTAAACATGCTCTCTCTCTCCATCTGTCTCTTGTCTGCAGGTATGTTTTGATGTGAGAGGATGCCAACCCAGTCCCGTCATTGCCACCTCACCTGCTTTTAAGATAATAGTGTCTCTCGTCGGCACAAAGGTTATGTAATTGTGATGAACTGAGAGAATATTTAGGTAGCACTGTGATTCATTAATCATATGCTGCCTTCCCTGCTCCTATGTGCTTACCTCTTTCCCTTTCTGTCTTTTACACTTCTCCCGCCACCTCTTCCTTCCTGTTTTTATAATGCACAACAGATGTGCATTGAAGTACAGATTGAACTTGCATTTATAACACTTGATAATGAGCTTTTCAATAAAGCGTTTCACATTCTCTACTCGTTGAAATTAAGTCTAATTTGATGAAATACTACACCTATTCTGTGTTTATCAGATCAATGCAGATGAAGGGCATTAGATGTTGAGATGTTTTTTAAATTATATTTCTGTATATATGAATTAACTAGTCAAATCCTGTTTCTAGTCTATTAGTTACAATGTGTAACCATTGATGTCCCAGGACCAAGATTGGTAAACACTGTTGAAGTGTATAATTGTAATACATACATGCAGACACAGGGTCATTCAAAGACTGGAATGTGATACTCCTGGTACTGGATATGACTGAAAAATAATCTCAAAGACATTCATACCTAAACTGCACCTTCATTTGCCATGGTAGAGTACATGATCAGTGAATATGTTAAATGTACAGGCTGCAATGTGGGGATCTCATGCATGGTAATAACTACATGTATATACGACTTGCATCCTTGGCACAACATGATATTATATTCTACTCAATCCATAGGCTTCATTAATGTCATTCAGGCTTTTTTGAATTTGATACAACTGGCTATGATAGCTGAGGTTCATAGGTTCTGAACTAATATGTATACCAAACGTTTGGGTCCATACACAGATCGGCTAGATAGCTAGCTACACATCCATAGGCATACAGGTATTTTAATCATCCACTGAACAATAAGCAAGAACATAGCTGGCTACGTTATTTAATCTATCTGCATGGCAAATATCAGCAAGGCAAGTTTACAAAATTGTACATTCAATTTACAGTAAATTATTAAGCTAGCTAGATTCTATACATCCACTGTTTCACAAAACGACAGCCTGGTTTGCTGGTTGTTTCAGGAGTCCCTAAAACAACCAGAATGACAATTTCATACTCATGTCACAACACCCATAAAGCTAGCTGGCTAATGTTAGCTAGTCAGCTAGCTGGCTAATGTTAGCTAGTCAGCTAGCTTGCTAAATCGCGATTTTCGTAATTGAACTTTACGATAAAAAAAAGGCATAATCGTTTGTCTCTACATTAACTAACATTCCTGTCAACTGTACATGTTTTTGCATGATTCGTTATGATGTTATAATCCCTTACATCCTAGTATTTCTGTCCGCCATCTTTGATCCAGTTCAGTTCTGTGTAAGGGTACCCCTCTCTTGAGAGGCGCTGAAGATGGCGGCGAGTGCAGACGAGATTTCAGCTTGCTCCGAGTAACCTTAACTTTTATCCCTCGCAAACTTACTTAAATGTAACGGAACTTGGCTAATAGTAAACACAATAGAGAACAACGCTTAGTTGACCGCTAATTTGATCTGAAACTTTGAGAAATGGAAGAAAAAAATGTGCGAAAGAGCAAAGGGAGAAGGCAGTTGCTAGCTGAGCACTCATACACTGGAGAAAAACCGCCACCTGACTCCTCAGGAGAAGAAATGGAGGATGCTGGACATTCAGTTGATTCTGAAAATGCAGTCAATAGTCCTGCACCCAAAAAGACAGAAAGAACGTCTTTGCGCGAACTACAGGTCAACATAATCGACGCTGTCTCTGCAAAGATAAACGAAAGAGCCGATGGTCTGGAGAAAATGATACAGGAAAACCTCTCTGAATCATACATACAAGAGTATCGAAGAGTTTAAACTTGCAAACACTGCTACGTCTGAGAAACGCACTGCTCAGGAGAAGACCATCGCAGACATGCAAGAGCGCTTATCGGAAGCAGAGCGATACCGGATAAGGTTGGGGCTACGGCTTTACGGTGTCCCGGAGGACCAGGATGAGAATGTGAAGCGCTTAGTAAGAGACATCTGTAACCGTGTGGCACCGGACTTCCCCGATGGATATGGCTGTGGATGTCGCTCATCGTATTGGGAAGAAACAAGATGCCTTCGTCAGCCGCTCGATCATCATCCAGTTTGCTTTTCGCACAGCGAGAGATGCAGTTTGGAAGAAAGCAAAGGAAAGCGCCTTTCTGAAAGAGAGAGAACTTCGATTCGGTGAGGACTTGATACGACCAGGGTGATTTGTTCTGTCGGTAGGTTTACAAGGTTGCTCCTTCCTCACTGCAAACTGAACGTTCTACTTTTGAAATATGGTGTTACTGTTTTACAAGTTAAGACTTCTGTTAAAACCTCTTACATCTACACGTTCCGCTAGCGGAACGTCTGCTCCAATATCCAATGATGGGCGGGGCGCGAAATTCAAACTCCTCTAAATCCGAAAACTTACACTTTTCAAACATATGACTATGTTACAGCTATTTAAAGACAAGACTCTCCTTTATCTAACCAAACTGTCCGATTTCAAAAAGGCTTTACAGCGAAAGCAAAACATTAGATTATGTCAGCAGAGTACCCAGCCAGGAATAATCACACAGCCATTTTTCAAGCTAGCATATCATGTCACATAAACCCAAACCATATCTAAATGCAGCACTAACCTTTGATGATCTTCATCAGATGACACACCTAGGACATTGTGTTATACAATACATGCATGTCTGTTCAATCAAGTTCATATTTATATCAAAAACCAGCTTTTTACATTAGCATGTGACGTTCAGAACTAGCATTCCCACCGAACACTTCCGGTGATTTTACTAAATTACTCACGATAAACGTTCACAAAAAGCATAACAATTATTTTAAGAATTATAGATACAGAACTCCTCTATGCACTCGATATGTCCGATTTTAAAATAGCTTTTCGGATGAAGCACATTTTGCAATAATGTAAGTACATAGCCCGGCGTTACAGGGCTAGCTATTTAGACACCCTGCAAGTTTAGCCTTCACCAAAATCACATTTCCTATAAGAAAAATGTTCTTACCTTGCTTGTTCTTCATCAGAATACACTGCCAGGACTTCTACTTCAATAACAAATGTAGGTTTGGTCCCAAATAATCCATCGTTATATCCAAACAGCGACGTTTTGTTCGTGCGTTCTAGACACTATCCCAACGCTAAATCTCGGCCACGAGCATGACGCAAAATATGACAAAAAATTTCTAAATATTCCATTACCGTACTTCGAAGCATGTCAACCGCTGTTTAAAACCAATATTTATGCAATTTATCTCGTAGAGAAGCGATAATATTCCGACCGGGAATCTGCCTGTCTGTAAACTGAGGAAAAAACCGAAAGCCGGGGGCGGGGCGTGTCACGCGCCTAAGGCTTAGTCCATTGACTGACCACTCAGCTTTTGCTCTCGTGTGCTTCAGCCAGGGCTTTGAATGACATCATTCCTGTTTTTCCCGGGCTGTGAGACTCCATTGTTGACGTGAGAAGTGTCACGTAAGAGCAGAGATCCTTTGTAAACGATAGAGAGAATCAAGAAGGGCAAGAAATGTTCAGACAGGGTACTTCCTGAACAGAAGCATCTCAGGTTTTTGCCTGCCATAGGAGTTCTGTTATACTCACAGACACCATTCAAACAGTTTCAGAAACTTTGGAGTGTTTTCTCTCCAAAGCTAATAATTATATGCATATTCCAGTTTCTGGGCAGGACTAATAATCAGATTAAATCGGGTACGTTTTTTATCCAGCCGTGAAATTACTGCCCCCTAGATGTAAGAGGTTATTAATACATATATGAAGCAACTTTTTATAGAGAGGCTAAAGTTGCGATTGCATAGGATTTTTCTTTCTATTCTATAGATATGGACTTGAAGTTTATGTCAATCATTGCCAGGGGGATACGAAACCTGTTGAAGAGAAAAGCTTCTCTTTTTTTGTAAGGACTGCAACGCAGATCTTGTATTCGTTCAAGAAACACATTCATGCATAGAGGACTATAATTATTGGAAAAACCAGTGGGGCAATGTCATTTTTTTGGCCCACGGGACTAATCATTCAGCTGGGGTTGCAATTTTAGCACACAATTTCAAAGGGAAATTTTTGTTTACTCAAATGGACTCCAATGGACATTGGCTAGTAGCGGTCATCAGCCACATGGACAGATTATTTGTGTTGTGTAATGTATATGGATACTGTTCTAGTCCTCCAAATAACTTACTTCTAGAGGAAATTGAAGAAGTTCTTAAAAGTCTGAGAAAATATCTATCCAGTCAGATTACAGTTGGAGATTTTAATATGGTTTATTCTAATGAGACTGATAGATTGCCTCATAGGCCTAACATTGGTGTGAACACGTTGGTGAATTTCTGCCAAAGCCTGGACTTAATTGACATATGGAGAGTAAAAACCCCTGGAGAGATACAATACACATGGAGTAATATAGATCGTTCTTTACAATCAAGAATTGATTTGTGGGTGATAGCCTCTAGTCTTGAGCCCAACACTGTAGAGGTAAAAATACTGCCTGTAGTCCTGACGGATCATAAAGTCATATGGTTGACTGTAAGAATGTGCAGTAATGATGGTAAGAAATACTCTGGTGGTTATTGGAAATTAAATAACTCATTGTTATTGCATGATGATTTAAAAAATGTGATTAAGAATCTAATTTCTGTTTACTGGAGTTTAGCTACATCTAATGCAGAATAAGGGAAATATTGGGAGCTGCTGAAATTTAAAATCCGCTCAGCCTGTATTACTTATGTAAAACGGCTTGCTTTAAGAAGGAGATGGGAGGTAGCTGAACTCTCTAAGACAATTGCCGATATCACAGAGATTGAGCATCTTGATCTTTAATGAGAAAGCTAATTTGAATGATTTACAGAATCAACTAGATACATTGTATGAGGAAAAGGCTAGAGGAGCTTTCATAAGATCTAGAAAACAATGGCTTGAAAAAGGTGAAAAGAACAGTAGATACTTTTTTAATTTGGAGAAGAGGAGAGGGGAACTCAACACACTTCGGAAACTTAAGATTAATGGGGTTACCACTGAGGATAGAGAGTTGTTATAAGACTTTACCACTAGGTTTTATGAAAATCTTTACTCCTTAGATAACAATTTGAGTGACTAAGGATCTCCTTGGTTCTATAGAGAATGTTAATTCGGTTAGTGAAGAACTCAATCAGTCTTGTTGCCAAGATCTATCCATTATGGACATCCAGTACGGGGTTGCTCAGTTAAAAAATAACAAATCTCCAGGTTGTGATGGATTAACCTCTGAATTTTACAAAACCTTCTCTGAAGAAATAGCACCTTTTTTACTTGAAACCTTTAAGGAGGCTATAAAGAAGGGAGAACTACCTGCCTCTCTGAAGCAAGGGGTTATTACTCTTATACCTAAACCACACAAGGATCTCTTAAATATTGATAATTGGCGTCAAATAACACTCCTAAATAACGACTACAAAATTTATAGCCTTAATAATCTTTGCAAAAAGGTTAGTCTTGCTTAAATTATGTGATTGAGGAATGCCAATCAGGGTTTATGAAAGGGTGCCATATATCTAATAATCTGAGGCGGTGTTAGACTTGGTTGAGTATTGTGATCTATTGGATGACTTCCCTGTTATCCTATTTTTAGATTTTCAGAAAGCATACAGTAAGTCACAATTTTATCTTTGATTGTCTTAAGCATTTGAAATTTGGTTGTTTTGTTGATGCTATTAGAACTCTGTATAATTGTGGCAATAGCTGTATCAAACTCTGTCATGGAACATCCTCAAGGTTTAACATTTACAAAGGAATACAACAAGGTTGTCCAATTTCACCTTTTTTTATTTTTGTTAGTATCTCAAATGTTATGCTCATTAGTTCATAAAAGTACATTTGAAGGCGTTACATTCCAGGCCAGAGAGATCAAGATATCCCAACTGGCGGATGACACCTCACTTTTTTTGAAAAATGTGTCTCAAGCTAGATTAGCATTGGATATCGTGAAGCAGTTCTCCAAAATCTCAGGTTTGGCATTTAAATCTTTACAAATGTGAGATGTTTGTTTTGAAAGGAGCTGTCAATCCAGCAGATTGCAACATCTCTGAAAAAGATACTGTAACCTACCTCGGTGAATCATGCGATCACCAAAAATCTTAAGGCTGTGAATGATCTTAATTTGAACCCTGTAACTGAATCTGTCAAAAAAAAGTATCCTCATGGTTAGGGAGGGATTTAAGTCTTCAAGGAAGGGTGCTTTTATCCAAAGCTGAGGGGCTATCTCGTGCATCCTATCTTTTCTCATCTATTGACATTCCCAAATCCACTTGCTGTACCTTAGATAGGCTTTTGTACAACTTCATATGGAAAAACAAGCCACATAAGATAAAAAGAGTTGTTATCACCAACAGGGTGTGGGATGGCGGTCTAAATGTCTTAGATTTCACTCTCTTCAATCAGATATCAAAGGTCAACTGGATTAAAAGGTACATAAAAAATCCTCATAGTTTCTGGAATATTATATCTCATTTTGTTTTTCAGAAGTTCGGAGGGCTTAATTTTTTACTACAATGTCCATATATTGTGGGTAAACTTCCTGTGAAACTGGCATATTTTCACAAGCAGGCTTAAATGTGCTGGGCTTTGTTGTATGAACAGAACTTTTCACCTCATAAATGTTTTATATGGAACAATGGGTCGATATTACATAGAAACAAGATGTTATTTAACCATAAATGGTTCTTGAAAAAAATTGTCCTTGTCAGCCAATTAGTTAATATTAGTGGGAATCTATTTACAAGGAGAGAATTTATGGAAAGATACAACTTTGAGGTTTCAAGCAAGGAATATGACACTGTTATTAAAGCTATACCTAGTGGGATAAAAACTTTAGTTCAGAATAATGCATATTTTGGAATATCTCCGATTGTAAGCGATATTCAGGTGAATGGCATTGGTCTACTAGATACGAAATTCAACAATCGTTTATTAAGGGATATTTTCTACAGGAAGTCTATTCCCTCTGCGATATTTTATTGGGCTTCATCGTTTGATGTAAACTGGCGCCGTGCTTGGCTCACTCCACACACATTTCTGGTGACCAATAAAGTAAAGGAGATCTTCTTTAAGATAATCCATAGATTCCATCCGTGTAATAGCTTGGTTTCTAAATATATTCTTGATGTTACCAGTGAATGCAGTTTCTGTGAACTAGAAACTGAATCTATTGAACACTTATTCTGTGATTATTTATATAGTGAAGTGTTCTGGACTGATGTAAAACTATATCTTGGCCTCAAATTGCATACAACCATTGAAATTTCTAAGTTTGACATATTATTTTACTACACTGATTCCACAATTGAACGTGAGTATGTCATAAATCTCTTTATTTTATTAGGAAAATGTTTCATACACAAATCAAAATTTATGAAGAAAAATACCCTTTTCTTAATTTTTTTATCTGATTTGGAAAACTATTTAGAGTTTAAAACATATACAAAACAAAATGTAAAAAAAATGTATTCGCTATATGTCTGTATTTGATATAATGTGGAATAGTTTTATTTAATTTTTTTCTCATTTCTTAGGAATCCCTCTGGCTGTTATGTTTATGTTTTGCATGTTACTGTTAATAATATATATATTTTTTTAAACCTCTCTCCTAGTATTTCTGTCCGCCATCTTTGCTGAAGAAAGTCTAACAGTCACTAGTGCAGCAGCCTCCCCTGGTCCTAGTGCCGGCCCGGTAAGAAGTTTAAGATGCGATGGAACGGCTGATGGAAAAAAAAAAAATCACAGAAAAAATATATTGACTGATATTGATTTATTTAGGGGGGGCTAATTAATATTTTAGGCCAAGCGGCGTCAATGATTCCTACCCTTTAACTTTTTGTCTGAAAATTAAATAAACATTTTACTCAACTGCGTTACCCACTCCAGTCAGCAGATGGCGGTATGGGACTTTAAGGCAATGCTGTTGGTGTGACGTATAATCTCGTGGACGGAACGCTTCTTTCAACAGCAGCAACAGTTAGTCTGCCACCTCGGTAGCTTGCTAGCCAAAATAGTCGAACCAATAAAGCTCTTTAGACGCTTTAGTGTATATTAGCCACTGTGTTTTCAACCCATTTCTGTCGTCTAGTTAGTCATCCGATTTTATTTCATATTTACTGTGTTGTTGTTATTAGTCAGCTAGCGGGCTGGTTAAGTTAGCATTAGCATAGCTAGCTAACATCTCTGACCATGAGCTCACTAAGCTACTCTCCTCCTGTTAAAGAAGAGGAGGTCTGCTGGATGGAGAAAGAAACTCCCGTGAAAGAGGGGGAGGAAGAGGAGGCTGTTGCAGTAAAAAAACAAGTAGAGGGTGAGGCTGTTACAGTGAAAGAAGAAGAGAAAGACGTTTCAGTGAAAGAAGAGGAAGATGCGTTCAGAGTGAAAGAGGAGGAGGGGGAGATGACTGTTACATCGAAAAAGGAGGAGGAAACTGAATATCTGGTCCCGGATTCCCAGACGCAATTTAAGACATCCAATGGTTCGAACGATGGACTTAGCCATAAGATGTTTTTGAGAAACAGGGCTGTGATTAACACTAGTAAATACTGTCTTAAATACAGAGGCACAAACTCTGCAGTTGTTGAACTATTGTGTGGTGTTAAAGGGGAAATATGCAATAGCTACATCCATATTTGAACTTTTAAATTATTTATTTATAGCCATTGATTCTTGAAGAATATAACACATGCCTCATGAGCTTAGTTCAACTGTTGTACCCCATCAGAACCCCAAATAAGCTTTTTTTCCTCCAATATTTAGAAACAGTATACATCAACACTGTATCGCCTCAACATGGTTAAAACTATAATGTTGATATCATGGATGGTCGGTCCTTGCATCCATAGGTCTGTCAATGAATTTGCGACCAGTTACATTTCTCCAGCCCCATCCATCATCTTGTTACCAAAACAGTGGTGGGATTACAGCTTTGTTATTGTTTGAACTGCAGATTGGTTGATTGATTGTTGTGTGGCTTTTTTAAAGGGACAACCTAGTATATAAACAGCAACTAAATGGCTGCCCAGAGACTTGGTTTGGTAAACAGCTGAGGGATTGGGGCTGGAGAAATGTAACCACTCTCAAATTCATAGGGACCTCGTCAAGAAGTTCAGACATCTTGGCGTAACAGTTATAAGGTGTTGGCTTGACAGTCACTGGACCCAGGTTTGAGTTCAGCTCAGGGCAACCCCCTGAATTCACTACACAGAAGAAAAAGGATATCAAAGTGAAACAGTTCTCTAAAGACACAAGAGACAATAATACAAGAAACAACACTTCTGTAGCTTGTCAACTATGTGTCTGTCTATCCCTGTTCTCTCCCCTCTGCACAGGCCATACAAACGCTTCACACCGCGTGGCCGCTGCCACTCTAACCTGGTGGTCCCAGCGCGCACGACCCACGTGGAGTTCCAGGTCTCCGGCAGCCTCTGGAACTGCCGGTCTGCGGCCAACAAGGCTGAGTTCATCTCAGCCTATGCTACCCTCCAGTCCCTAGACTTCCTGGCGCTGACGGAAACATGGATTACCACAGATAACACTGCTACTCCTACTGCTCTCTCCTCGTCTGCCCACGTGTTCTCGCATACCCCTAGAGCATCGAGCCAGCGGGGTGGTGGCACTGGAATCCTCATCTCTCCCAAGTGGACATTCTCTCTTTCTCCCCTGACCCATCTGTCTATCTCCTCATTTGAATTCCATGCTGTCACAGTTACCAGCCCTTTCAAGCTTAACATCCTTATCATTTATCGCCCTCCAGGTTCCCTTGGAGAGTTCATCAATGAGCTTGACGCCTTGATAAGTTCCTTTCCTGAGGATGGCTCACCTCTCACAGTTCTGGGTGACTTTAACCTCCCCACGTCTACCTTTGACTCATTCCTCTCTGCCTCCTTCTTTCCACTCCTCTCCTCTTTTGACCTCACCCTCTCACCTTCCCCCCCTACTCACAAGGCAGGCAATACGCTTGACCTCATCTCTACTAGATGCTGTTCTTCCACTAATCTCATTGCAACTCCCCTCCAAATCTCCGACCACTACCTTGTATCCTTTTCCCTCTCGCTCTCATCCAACACTTCTCACTCTGCCCCTACTCGGATGGTATTGCGCCGTCCCAACCTTCGCTCTCTCTCTCCCGCTACTCTCTCCTCTTCCATCCTATCATCTCTTCCCTCTGCTCAAACCTTCTCCAACCTATCTCCTGATTCTGCCTCCTCAACCCTCCTCTCCTCCCTTTCTGCATCCTTTGATTTTCTCTGTCCCCTATCCTCCAGGCCGGCTCGGTCCTCCCCTCCTGCTCCGTGGCTCGACGACTCACTGCGAGCTCACAGAACAGGGCTCCGGGCAGCCGAGCGGAAATGGAGGAAAACTCGCCTCCCTGCGGACCTGGCATCCTTTCACTCCCTCCTCTCTACATTCTCCTCTTCTGTCTCTGCTGCTAAAGCCCCTTTCTACCACTCTAAATTCCAAGCATCTGCCTCTAACCCTAGGAAGCTCTTTGCTACCTTCTCCTCCCTCCTGAATCCTCCTCCCCCTCGTCCCTCTCTGCGGATGACTTCGTCAACCATTTTGAAAAGAAGGTTGACGATATCCGATCCTCGTTTGCTAAGTCAAACGACACCGCTGGTCCTGTTCACACTGCCCTACCCTGTGCTTTGACCTCTTTCTCCCCTCTCTCTCCAGATGAAATCTCGCGTCTTGTGACGGCCGGCCGCCCAACAACCTGCCCACTTGACCCTATCCCCTCCTCTCTTCTCCAGACCATTTCCGGAGACCTTCTCCCCTACCTCACCTCGCTCATCAACTCATCCTTGACCGCTGGCTACATCCCTTCCATCTTCAAGAGAGCGAGAGTTGCACCCCTTCTGAAAAAACCTACACTCGATCCCTCCCATGTCAACAACTACAGACCAGTATCCCTTCTTTCTTTTCTCTCCAAAACTCTTGAACGTGCCGTCCTTGGCCAGCTCTCCTGCTATCTCTCTCAGAATGACCTTCTTGATCCTAATCAGTCAGGTTTCAAGACTGGGCATTCAACTGAGACTGCTCTTCTCTGTGTCACGGAGGCTCTCCGCACTGCTAAAGCTAACTCTCTCTCCTCTGCTCTCATCCTTCTAGACCTATCTGCTGCCTTTGATACTGTGAACCATCAGATCCTCCTCTGATAATCTGTCTCCGCACCACGCGCTCTCACCACTGGTGTCCCCCAGGGCTCTGTTCTAGGCCCTCTCCTATTCTCGCTATACACCAAGTCACTTGGCTCTGTCATATCCTCACATGGTCTCTCCTATCATTGCTATGCAGACGACACACAATTAATCTTCTCCTTTCCCCCTTCTGACAACCAGGCGGCGAATCGCATCTCTGCATGTCTGGCAGACATATCAGTGTGGATGACGGATCACCACCTCAAGCTGAACCTCGGCAAGATGGAGCTGCTCTTCCTCCCGGGGAAGGACTGCCCGTTCCATGATCTCGCCATCACGGTTGACAACTCCCTTGTGTCCTCCTCCCAGAGTGCTAAGAACCTTGGCGTGATCCTGGACAACACCCTGTCGTTCTCCACTAACATCAAGGCGGTGACCCGATCCTGTAGGTTCATGCTCTACAACATTCGCAGAGTACGACCCTGCCTCACACAGGAAGCGGCGCAGGTCCTAATCCAGGCACTTGTCATCTCCCGTCTGGATTACTGCAACTCGCTGTTGGCTGGGCTCCCTGCCTGTGCCATTAAACCCCTACAACTCATCCAGAACGCCACAGCCCGTCTGGTGTTCAACCTTCCCAAGTTCTCTCACGTCACCCCGCTCCTCCGCTCTCTCCACTGGCTTCCAGCTGAAGCTCGCATCCGCTACAAGACCATGGTGCTTGCCTACGGAGCTGTGAGGGGAACGGCACCTCCATACCTTCAGGCTCTGATCAGGCCCTACACCCAAACAAGGGCACTGCGTTCATCCACCTCTGGCCTGCTGGCCCCCCTACCTCTGAGGAAGCACGGTTCCCGCTCAGCCCAGTCCAAACTGTTCGCTGCTCTGGCACCCCAATGGTGGAACAAGCTCCCTCACGACGCCAGGACAGCGGAGTCAATCACCACCTTCCGGAGACACCTGAAACCCCACCTCTCTAAGGAATACCTGGGATAGGATAAAGTAATCCTTCTATCCCCCCCTTAAAAGATTTAGATGCACTATTGTAAAGTGGTTGTTCCACTGGATATCATAAGGTGAATGCACCAATTTGTAAGTCGCTCTGGATAAGAGCGTCTGCTAAATGACTTAAATGTAATGTAAAATGTAACTACACTATGAATACAAGGACTGGCCATCCATGATGTCATAATGATAGTTTAGCCAGGTTTCTAGGCTATATAGTATATTCTAGAATTCATCCATGATGTCATAATGATAGTTTAACCAGGTTTCTAGGCTATATAGTATATTCTAGAATTGCCAGTGTAGATTTCCTGTGTAGGCAAATTATTAGAGCTGTTGATAAGTCATTTGTATAATATTCAGCCAATTTATTTTCATGCCATTACATCAATATAGCCCAACCAGAAGAGAAGAAACTCTTCCCTAACAACCTCGTCCTGCTGGCCTTCGTAATTTCTTACGTTGCTGGCAATAGGCTACACAAGCAGTCGGCAACCCACATTTGGAGTGCAAATTTATCTTACCCTTTATACTGATCTGCGTGCCAGTTATGATTTTAATATGCACATTTTACTGGAATAGTTTCATTTAATTGATAATAGTATCTGAAAATCATTGTCTGTGATTAATCTACATTCTATCTAAATCTAATTAAAAATTATACAAATCTAAAAGTAACTTTTATTGCCATTGCCAACTATGTAAAAATTCCCTACATAAAGCCAACAAATAAAAACATTGCAAATAAATATCCTATGAATCACATGGCCTGTCTACAACGAATTTGAAACATTGTATGAAATATTCTCGGCCCTCAGTTTCCCGCGCCAGTGAGTTTGGGACAGAAACAGCTGTAGGCTATTTGTGAAAGGGATAAGAATTAATCAGGTATTTTGACATTTCCACTGGATCAGCGCATTACATTTTTCCCTTTCGTGCCGAGTGGTTATCGAAAGGGCGAGAGCTGGAAATATTTTTCAAATACTTTAAGGAACTATTCTTATTTGCAATTGATTTTGATTAGATTTTGTTTACTTGCTGTTTGAGGTGAAGGGAAAAATTATTGAGAAGCTCCACAACTCATTAGTGGTGGTGCGTTAAGACAATCAGAAATACTATCAGACTTCCCCAAATGGGCACATTTATAGGCCTACATTTGCGCGCAGGCCAGGTAGACTAGTCCTACTTCTATATGTGTAATCAGGTGCCCGTCCTTAGTCAACATTGACAGGAGTGTTTCAAACAAAAGACAATGAATAAATTGACAAAACTGACGTATATTGCGGGGTCAGGCCTGGGTGGTCTGCCATGGGCCGTTTCATTTAGTATCCGTTTGGGTCGGCATGGGGAATGATTGTATTTCCCCATAGTATGTTGTACCGAAGTTGACTGACTGAAAGGGAGTGTAACTTTATGACTGTAACTACTCTTCCCTGAAGGAGGGATACGAGGTTCAACACCTGTTTGGCCCCGCCCGTTCCTGGGCTTGGTGAAGAGCGATATTAAATTGAATATGACCTAAGGCTCATATTTCTGTGTTTATTATATTATAATTAGAGGTCGACCGATTAATCGGAATGGCCGATTAATTAGGGCTGATTTCAAGTCTTCATAACAATCGGAAATCGGTATTTTTGGACGTCGATTTGGCCGATATTTTTTTTTTTTTTAAATAAATAAATAATATTATTAGACCTTTATTTAACTAGGCAAGTCAGTTAAAGAACACATTCTTATTTTCAATGACGGCCTAGGAACGGTGGGTTAACTGCCTTGTTCAGGGGCAGAACGACAGATTTTTACCTTGTCAGCTCGGGGATTCAATCTTGCAACCTTACGGTTAACTAGTCCAACTCTCTAACCACCTGCTTTACATTGCACTCCACGAGGAGCCTGCCTGTTACGCGAATGCAGTTAGAAGCCAAGGTAAGTTGCTAGCTAGCATGAAACTTATCTTATAAAAAACAATCAATCAATCATAATCACTAGTTAACTACACATGGTTGATGATATTACTAGTTTATCTAGCCTGTCCTGCGTTGCATATAATCGCTTAGGTACACGTTGCTCCAACCATAAACATCAATGCCTTCCTTAAAATCAATACACAAGTATATATTTTTAAACCTGCATATTTAGTTAATATTGCCTGCTAACATGAATTTCTTTTAACTAGGGAAAATGTGTCACTTCTCTTGCAAACAGAGTCAGGGTATATGCAGCAGTTTGGGCCGCCTGGCTTGTTGTGAACTGTGAAGACTATTTCTTCCTAACAAAGACAGCTGACTTCGCCAAACGGGGGATGATTTAACAAAACCGCATTTGCGAAAAAAGCACAATCGTTGCACGACTGTACCTAACCATAAACATCAATGCCTTTCTTAAAATCAATACACAGAAGTATATATTTTTAAAACCTGCATATTTAGCTAAAAGAAATCCAGGTTAGCAGGCAATATTAACCAGGTGAAATTGTGTCATTTTGCGTTCATTGCACGCAGTCAGGGTATATGCAACAGTTTGGGCCGCCTGGCTCGTTGCGAACTAATTTGCCAGAATTTTACGTAATTATGACATAACATTGAAGGTTGTGCAATGTAACAGGAATAGTTAGACTTAGGGATGCCACCCGTTAGATAAAATACGGAACGGTTCCATATTTCACTGACAGGAAAAACATTTATTTCGAGATGATAGTTTCCGGATTCAACCATATTAATGACCTAAGGCTCGTATTTCTGTGTGTTATTATGTTATAATTAAGTCTATGATTTGATAGAGCAGTCTGACGGAGCGATGGTAGGCAGCAGCAGGCTCGTAAGCATTCATTCAAACAGCCCTTCGCAATGCATTGCGCTGTTTATGACTTCAAGCCTGTCAACTCCCAAGATTAGGCTGGTGTAACCGATGTGAAATGGCTAGCTAGTTAGCCGGGTGCGCGCTAATAGCACTTCAAACGTCACTCACTCTGAGACTTGGAGTAGTTGTTTCCTTTGCTCTACATGGGTAACGCTGCTTCAAGGGTGGCTGTTGTCGATGTGTTCCTGGTTTGAGCCCAGGTAGGAGTGAGGAGAGGGACAGAAGCATACTGTTACACTGGCAATACTAAAGTGCCTATAAGAACATCCAATAGTCAAAGGTATATGATATACAAATCGTATAGAGAGAAATAGTCCTATAATTCCTATAATAACTACAACCTAAAACATCTTACATGGGAATATTGAAGACTCATGTTAAAAGAACCTGTTGGGGCTAGGGGGCAGTATTTTCATGGCCGGATGAAAAACGTACCCAATTTAAACAGGTTACTACTCTGGCCCAGAAAATAGAATATGCCAATTATTAGTAGATTTGGATAGAAAACACTCTGAAGTTTCTAAAACTGTTTGAATGGTGTCTGTGAGTATGACAGAACTCATATGGCAGGCAAAAAACCTGAGAAAAATTGAATCAGGAAGTGGGAGAAATTAGAAATGTAGTTTTTCTTTTGAATCCCTTGAAAACCTACAGTGACATAGGATTTACGTTGCACCTCCTAACTCTTCCATTGGCTGTCAACAATCTTTAGGAACTGGTTTCATCCGTCACCTGTTACCGGGCAGAAAATTGTGGCTCAGTCAATCACTGGCCAGTCTGAGGACAGGTGTCTTATGACGCGCATGCACGTGACTTTGTTGGTTTTTATTTTTCTTCTGGGATGAATACCTATTGCCCGGTTGTAAAATTATCGCAATTTAACGTAAAAAAATACCCTAAAGGATTGATTGTAAACATCGTTTGATGTGTTTCTACAAACGGTAATGGAACTTTTGACCATTTCGTCTATGGATTTGCGTCCACGCCACGTGGCATTGTAAAGTGTTCTGGATGGGTCAACAAAACGGACGTATTTGGACATAAATGATGGACTTTGCAGAACAAATGAACATTTCTTGTGGAAGTGGGTGCCCTTCCGAGTGCATTCCGCCGAAGATCAGCAAAGGTAAGAAAATATTTCAAACATATTTGTAGAGATTTGTCGACGCTGTGGTTGTAGGCTAACTGTATAGCTTAGCATTGAAGGCTAAGTTCTGTACTCAGAATATTGAACAATGTGCTTTTTCCGTAAAGTTATTTTGAAATCTGACAAAGTGGTTGCATAAAGGAGTAGATTATTTCTAATTCTTTAAATAATTGTTATAAATTTTGTCAACGTTTGAGTTCTTCTGTAAATGTATGTGCCTATTCACCGGGGGGTTATGGGGAGAAAACATTTTCTGAACGTCACTCGCCAATGTAAAAATTGGGTTTTTGGATATAAATATGAACTTGATCGAACAAAAAATGCATGTATTGTCTAACATGATGTCCTAGGAGTGTCATCTGATGAAGATTGTCAAAGGTTAGTGCTTAATTTTAGCTGTATATCTGGTTTTGTGACGGCTATCCGTGCTTGGAAAATGGCATTTATTTATTTTTTGCTAATGTGCTATGCTAAAATAATCGAATGTTTTGCTTTCACCGTAAACTTTTTGAAATCGGACAATGTGATTGGATTAACGAGTAGAGTATCTTTAAAATGCCGTATAATACTTGAATTTTAATTTTGAGAGAATTTTTTTTTTGAATTTCGCGCCGTGCTATCTCACTGGTTGTTGTCCAACCAATCCCGTTAACGGGATTTTATCCTCTAGAGGTTAAAAGGAACCACCAGCTTTCATATGTTCTCATGTTCTGAGCAAGGAACTTAAACGTTAGCTTTCTTACATGGCACATATTGCACTTTTACTTTCTTGTCCAACACCTTGTTTTTGCATTATTTAAACCAAATTGAACATGTTTCATTATTTATTTGAGGCTAAATTGATTTTATTGATGTATTATATTAAGTTAAAATAAGTGTTCATTCAGTATTGTTGTAATTGTAATTATTACAAATAAATAAATAAAAAATTAGGCAGATTAATCGGTATCGGGGTTTTTGGCCATCCAATAATCGGTATCGGTATCAGGGTTGAAAAATCATAATCAGTCGACCTCTAATTATAATTAAGTCTATGATTTGATATTTGATAGAGCAGTCTGACTGAGTGGTGGTAGGCAGCAGAAGGCTCGTAAGCATTCATTCAAACAGCACTTTCCTGCGTTTGCCAGCAGCTCTTCGCAATGCTTGAAGCACAGCGCTGTTTATGACTTCAAGCCTATCAACTCCCAAGATTAGGCTGGCAATACTATAGACCTCAAAAATAATTTTTCCTGGATGGTTTGTCCTCTGCCTGCCAAATAAGTTCTGTTTAACTCACAGACATCATTCAAACTGTTTTAGAAATTTCAGAGTGTTTTCTATCCAAATCTACCAATAATATGCACATCCTAGCTTCTGGGCCTGAGTAGCAGACAGTTTCATTTGGGCACACTTTTCATCCGGAAGTGAAAATACCGCCCCCTAGCCCGAAGAAGTTAATCGGTATCGGCTTTTTTTGGTCCTCCAGTAATCGTTATTGACGTTGAAAAATCATAATCAGTCGACATCTACTATGTTATTGTTTGGTGAAGTTATGGGTCCTACAGTAGGTCTATGTTGTTGTTAGGTGACGTTATAGGTCAATTTGTTTTAACACTTAGTGTACAAACCCTCAATGTCAGGCTGATGGCAAAGCTAGCTAAAGAGCATTTTACTGGTTGAAGTGTTTTTTAAGTATCAATCAGTTGATTTGCGACAGTAACACAAACATATTAAGCAGGAGATTCAAGCGAGCCTTACAATTATAATCCAAAAGTAGTGTGAAATGCACTCATAAGCAACCTGTAAATGGAGGCTATTTTTGCTGTCACCCTATGAGAACTCTCCTGAGTTTTCCCCCACGGTGGTGAATTAGTGAATAGACACAGAGCTTAATGTGAGTTTCCTTGAGTAGCACTCCTGATCTTGTGCTGTAATATTCAGAATACATTGTGAAAAACTAAAATCTTTACTCACCATTTTTGTTCCAGGCAGATATACTACATCCATAACTACCGGTATCCTCATTAGCAGGGAGGAGTTTCTGCAATCAAATTGCGTGTGCATCGCCCTCGTGCTGCAATTTTAGCAAACACAGAAAGGGGCCTATATTGAAGACCAAAAGTCGTCTGGCACACTGATTAGAGTTTCAACAACTTGAATAACTTATTTCTAGTTACTACTAATGTGAAAACAAGACGAAATATGACTTTTGTTGCAAACTTGACTGTCTTAATTGTCAAATTTAACAGACGTCAATTGTTGTACAACTTCATGGGTACGCTCTGGGCATCACCTTTTACCTGAAATAAACAGTGGATTTCTGCTGTTGTGGGACTTCAACCATCTGTCTGACTTTGTTGTTCACACAGGAGAGAGACGGGACTATCGTGGATCTTCTGGGGAGCCTCAACAACATCATGATGCTGACGAGGCAGAGAAGAGTCTCTTCAGATCAGAACACCTCAAGAAACACCAGCAGAGACCCACAGGAAAGAAATCTCACTGCTGCTCTGACTGTGGGATAAGTTGCAAATATTCATCAGAACTTAAAATACACCAGAGAATACACACAGGAGAGAAATCTTATAGCTGTGATCAATGTGGGAAGAGTTTTAATCGGCTACACACCCTGAAATCACACCAGAGAATACACACAGGAGAGAAACCATGTAGCTGTAATCAATGTGGGAAGAGTTTTACTCATCTAAATAACCTGATAGTACATCAGCGGACACACACAGGAGAGAAACCTTGTAGCTGTGATCAGTGTGGGAAGAGTTTTATTACATATAGCCAGCTGATGTTACACCAGAGAACACACACAGGAGAGAAACCTTATAGCTGTGATCAATGTGGGAAGAGGGCCGGCCAGCCAGCCTGAAATCACACCAGAGAATACACACACGAGAGAAATCTTATTGCTGTGATCAATGTGGGAAAAGTTTTATTCGGCTACAAACCCTGAAATCACACCAGAGAATACACACTGGAGAGAAACCTTATAGCTGTAATCAATGTGGGAAGAGTTTTACTCAGCAAAACAACCTGATAGTTCACCAGAGAACACACACAGGAGAGAAATCTTATAGCTGTGATCAATGTGGGAAGAGATACTCTGATAAAAGATCTCTGATTAAACATCAGAAAATACATGAAGGAGTTGTTTCATGATTCAATGTAGAATGTTATAACATTGTAGTAGGAGTATTTTAATGATGTCAGAATGTCGAATGTTTTAACATTGTAGTAGGAGTATTTTAATGAATGTCAGAATATAGAACCCTTAACGTTTGCCCTGTTCTATTGATTTCAGCATGATATGGATATTAACCTCAGGGGAACGATCCAAGCTCTGAACTGAAAGAGTACTGTTTATGAGATTTAACAAAAAGTGACTAACAAAAAAAGAGTTGTGTTACACTTACCACGTTGGTGACCCACTTGAATCAAAATGCAACACTTCAAAATGTAGCTAGCTGTTTTCTACAAATTGTCCTCTAACCAGTGTTCACATTATTCCCAGATTCCGTGTGGTTTTTGAGCTGTTAGTTTTAACAGGACGTGCAACCTCATCTTCCTCCTCTCGGCACAATTGATTTCAACATGATATCGATGAGTGATGACAAATAAGTGTTGCGTTCCTTTGTTTAGTGACCCCTACATTTAAATGCATCACTCCAAAATGTAGCTAACTGTCTTCTGCAGGTTGTCTTCTAACCAGTGAGGTAAAAGATATCTCCCATTTCCATGTGTTTTTTTAGTTGTGTTAATTTCAACAGCATGTAGAACTGATTTCCCCCTTAATCAATATCAGTGATTTATTGCTACTTGTCAAAACAACAGCGTTTTTGGTGCTTGTGCAGTTTATAAGGTGCTTGTTTAAAAAAAAATACATGTAATATGATTATTGTGGCAGATATTTGTGTATATTGTACATTTTATGTTTAGGATTTCAATATATCACAAACTGTTTCTGCATGTTGGTTATTGATTTGGACACGTTAAAACTGTGTTTTGACATTGGGGCTATCCCACCTAGCAAAATGTCATTGAAAATAATAATATGTTTCCTCTTGAAATCAGACATGTCTGTGGTAAGGACAACTTGGTTGCTGATTGTCTCAGATGTGGGCAGTCAAAAAGATTTGTGTTTTGCGTTTAGCCAGTGCATTACCATGGATCACAATTTATTTTGACTGCACGTTTTTCCATATTGTAGATTAGTTTTGTTTGAGATCTAGTAGCTAGTGAGTTTTAGGAAGGAGTTCTAGAGGCTAGTGAGTTTTATTTTTTTTACATTTTTTATTTAGAAATGTGTGTTTTCTTGTTTTTAATTGTTGACAGCCAGTAGACACCATGTTTATATTGTAGAAGGTGAAGCATTGTAGTTGATTATAATGTGAAATGGAAGTTGTTTTCTGTTGGTGGTGAGCAAACTCGTCCAACAAAAATTAGGATATATTTGTTGTCTTAACGGGGAAGTTGTTACAGGCTTTGGTTTTTCCATTTATGTTTTGAGGTTGGACTTTAGCACGTATAGCTTGTTAGCACGTAGGGTGCACTGATTGGTGTCACCTCGTTAGTCAATGTGTTACACCTGTGCTGGCTTGTCCATGTCATTAGTGGGAAGGTGTTTCACCTGAGCTGGTCCGGGTTCTATTTAAGTGTCTGGCCCAGTGCTCCAGTTGTCTTGATAGATGTGGAGAGTCAACACCTTTAGTTGCACTAACTTCTTTGGTTTGCTTCCTGTCTTTAAGTTTGGTGTGGGTTTTTCTTTTGTTTGCCTCTTCTTGGGCAGATTTAGTGGGTCTCATGGTGGGTGTCTTTTAGGTCCCAGTTGTTGTTACTAGTCAACTTCCAGTGGACACCCCCGTAGTGTCTTTCAGAGCCCCTCTTAAAACCCCACCTGTTTAGTTGTGGTTGTTGTCAGTGACTCTTTGTTAGTTCCCTCTTTCCTGCTGGGGAACGTAACAACAAACAATGGAGTAAAACAAGCTTATATTTTGGGTTGGGTGTTGCATCCAATTGTTAGTATTTTAGTTTTTATAGCATCCAGTTCTTGTTGATTTCCTTGAAATGTTCATTAGTCTTTCAGTTGTTAATATTCTGTTTGCTGTGTATGTGTTTTTATTCGCTTTTTTTTTCTTCTGTGAAACGGACTGAAATGTGCTGTTTAATTAAAGCTTGCTTTGATTTGAACATATTGCAAAATAAATGAACCCAATGACCGACCAATCAACAGACTCTTGGGCAATCTTAGTATGAAAAACAGTATAAATTCAGTTTATCTTCCACTATGTCAGAATAGTGCATGGTATGTAAATTTAGTATCACTTTTCAACCAACACAGTGCATTTGTTGAAAATGAAAAAGTTGAATTCAACAATACGTCAAAGGATTCAACTACTGAACTGAAACTAACAAATGAATCAAGCAGATCAATCCCACTTTTCCAGCCTGCCAAAGGCATGGTGGAGTGGTAAACACCACCCCCGGCTCTACCAGGGGCTTGAGGTGGTCTCCCATTGCTCTGCTTATGTCATGTTCTGTGGCATTGCTGTTCCATTTCTTGACTGCTCCTGCAACACAGAAACACATTTAGTCATATAAACCACTCAGGGCCGGTTTCACACAAGGCTTAAGCTTAGTCTGACTAAAATGCTTGTTTGAGCTGTCTTAACTCAAAGCGACTAGCACAGACTTATCTTAAAATAGTCGCAGATTTAGCCTGTTCTGGACTAAACAAAGCCGATTGCAAGAGGGAGGATTAGAGCTACTCCAGGACTAAATGGAAGCTTAAATTAATTTTTCAAAGAGGCAGGTTTAACTTCTGCTTAGTGCTGTTTGTGAGGGAGCCTGTGTCACGTCCTGACCAGTAAAGGGGTTATTTGTTATTGTAGTTTTGTCAGGACGTGTTTGTTGTATGTGTTTCGGGGTTTTTGGTTAATGTTCTATGTTAGTATATTTCTATGTTCGTTCTAGTCTTTCTATTTCTATGTTTAGTTTATTGGGTTGACCTTCAATTGGAGGCAGCTGTTCCTCATTACCTCTAATTGAAGGTCCTATTTAGTAGGGGTGTTTTTTCATGGGTTTTTGTGGGTAGTTGTTCCGTGTGTGTAGCTGTGTGCCTCACAGGACTGTTTTTCGTCGTCGTCGTCGTCGTTTTTGTATTAAGTGTTTATTTTGGTTTTCATCTGAATAAAGAAGATGAGCATACACATTCCCGCTGCGCCTTGGTCCCATCTTTACGACGAACGTGACAGAACTACCCAGCACCAACGGACCAAGCAGCGGGCCCAGGAGGAGCAAGGATCCTGGGCCAGGGAAAGAAGGGAGTGGAGGACGTCATGGACATGGGAGGAGGTAATGGCAGGGGACAAGACCCTGCCATGGAAACAGGTGGATATAGCAAGGGAGGAACGGCGACAGTATGAAGAGCGAGCCCATCGATGGAAGCACGAGGCACCCCCAATAAAAGATTTTGAGGGGGCACACGGGTAGTTTGGCTGGGCCAAGGGTGAGCCCTAAGCCAATTCCCCGTGCTTATTATGGGGAGCAGCAGATCATGAGAGCGCTGGTCTATGCAGAAGTGCGCACGATCTCGCCCATGCGCACGCACAGTCCGGTGTGAGCGATTCCAGCCCCTCGCAAGTGCCGTGCTAGAGTGGGCATCCAGCCAGGTAGGAGTATGCCTGCGCAGTACATCTGGCCACCAGTACGTCTCCTAGGCCCAGGCTACCCTGCGCCTGCTCTACGCACGGCAGCCATCAGGCCTCAGCACAGCCCAGTTCGCCCTGTGCCAGCACTCCGCCCGTGCAGGGCTACTGTGACTACCCAGCCAGGACGGGTGGTGCAGGCTGTGCGCTCCAGACCTCCAGTGCTTGTTCATGGCCCTGTGTATCCAGTTCCTGCTCCTCGCACTAGCCCTGAGGTGCGTGTCTCCAGTCTGGTACCTCCAGTACCAGCCCCATGCACTAGGCCTCCAGTGCGTCAGCGCAGTTCAGTTCGTCCTGCTCCTCGCACTGGCCTTGAGGTGCGTGTTACCAGTCTGGCGCCTCCAAAGCCAGCCCCACGCACCAGGCCTGTAGTGCGCCTGTCCAGTCCAGAGCTTCCGGAGACAGTTCCCCGTCCAGAGCATCCGGCGACAGTTCCCCGTCCAGAGCTTCCGGCGACAGTTCCCCGTCCAGAGCTTCCGGCGACAGTTCCCCGTCCAGAGCTTCCGGCGACAGTTCCCCGTCCAGAGCTTCCGGCGACAGTTCCCCGTCCAGAGCTTCCGGCGACAGTTCCCCGTCCAGAGCTTCCGGCGACAGTTCCCCGTCCAGTGCTTCCGGCAACGTCCTACAGTCCGGAGCCTGCAGAGACGGCCCACAGTCCGTAACCGGCGCACCCAGAGTCGCCCTACAGTCCGTAACCGGCGCAGCCAGAATCGCCCTTCAGTTCGGAGCTCCCAGGGTCGCCCTCCAGTCCGAGGTCTCCAGCGTTGCGCATCAGCCCGAGGTCTTCAGCGACGCGCCTCAGCCCAAGGTCTCTAGCGACGCGCCTTAGCCTTCAGCGGGGGTGGACAGGTTAGGTTGGGGACTAAGGCCGGAGCCTGAGCCACCTCCATAGTAGGAGGATTGGGGAGGGGGGGGTGTAGCACAAGAACCGTCGGTGACGGTGGCCACCCTCACTTCTCTCCCTTTAGTTTGGGATTATTTTTGTTTTGGGGTTTATTTTTTTTGTTTGAGGTGCATCTGGGGTCTGCACCTTTGGGGGGGGGGGTACTGTCACGTCCTGACCAGTAAAGGGGTTATTTGTTATTGTAGTTTGGTCAGGATGTGGCAGGGGGTGTTTGTTTGTGTTTTGGGGTTTATTGGGCAATGTTCTATGTTAGTCTATTTCTATGGCTGTGTCTAGTTAGTCTATTTCTATGCTTAGTTTATTGGTTTGACCTTCAATTGGAAGCAGCTGTTTCTCATTGCCTCTAATTGAAGGTCCTATTTAATAGGGGTGTTTTGTCTATGGGATTTGTGGGTAGTTGTTCCATATGTAAGCGTGCCTTACAGGACTGTTTTTCGTCGTTGTTTTTGTTTAAGTGTTTGTTTTGGTTTTCTTCGTAAATAAAGAAGACGAGCATACACATTCCCGCTGCGTTTTGGTCTACTCCATACGACGAGCGTGACAGCCTGGACTTGTAATATCTAAATAAAGACCAACATGCACTACAGAGGCCAACCAGACCAGTACTTGTGGATGGGAGTAATCCATTAAATTACTTTGAGACCGCTTTCGTATGTACAAAGAAAATGCATTGGAGATAATATCTTTGCTTGAGCCTAGACTTTCCTCTCTGTCTCAAAGAGGAAGGCTTTCACCCAATTCTCTCCAAGTTCTGATCACTTTGAGGTTTTTGGCATCTGGAATCTTTCATTGTGAAACTGGTGATTTGTGTGGTGCCAGTGAAGCAACTGTGTATAGAATAGTTCAAAGTCTGCAGGGCCATTTGTGAACTGAGGAGTCTTTACATCAAGTTTCCTGATGCTGCTGGCCAAGCCAACTATAAAGTGCAATTCTATGAATATGGTCAGTTCCCAGGAGTGATTGGCTGGTTAGATGGATGTCATGTTCCCATCAAGTGTCCATCAACTCCTGATGCTGAGGAGTACCGTAACCATAACAACTGGTTTTACATCAACTCCTGATGCTGAGGAGTACCGTAACCATAACAACTGGTTTTACATCAACTCCTGATGCTGAGGAGTACCGTAACCATAACAACTGGTTTTCCATCTATGTTCAGGGTGGATGCACTGCTAATTTATAGTTCTCAAACATTGTTGCCCGTTGGAAAGGTGCAACTCAGGATTGAAGGATTTCCCTCAACTCTTCATTGGTCTCAGTTTCAGAAAGGACAACATAGTGGACTACTACTTGGTGACAGTGGATATTAGGGTGAGAAACATGGTCTACTAATAGTTACTACATAGTAATATGGTCTACTAATAGTTACTACATAGTAACATGGTCTACTAATAGTTACTACATAGTAACATGGTCTACTAATAGTTACTACATAGTAACATGGTCTACTAATAGTTACTACATAGTAACATGGTCTACTAATAGTTACTACATAGTAACATGGTCTACTAATAGTTACTACATAGTAACATGGTCTACTAATAGTTACTACATAGTAACATGGTCTACTAATAGTTACTACATAGTAACATGGTCTACTAATAGTTACTACATAGTAACATGGTCTACTAATAGTTACTACATAGTAACATGGTCTACTAATAGTTACTACATAGTAACATGGTCTACTAATAGTTACTACATAGTAATATGGTCTACTAATAGTTACTACATAGTAACATGGTCAGAGTAACTTTTTATTCACTCCAGACATAAATCCCACAACAGCTGAGCAGCAAAGATACAACAGAGCTCATATCCACACGAGAGGGATGGTCGAGCGTATGTTTGGAGTATGGAAAAATAGATTCCAGTGTTTTCACAATACACTTTGTTTCAAGACAAGAAGATGCTGCAAGGTGATCATTGCTACAGCTGTGCTGCACAACTACCTGAAGCAGCATGGCTGTCCTGATCCTCCCATGGAAGATCAGCATCAAGCAGATGTACCCGTGACTGAGGCAGACGTGTCCGTGACTGAGGCAGACGTGTCCGTGGCTGAGGCAGACGTGTCCGTGGCTGAGGCAGACGTGTCCGTGGCTGAGGCAGACGTGTCCGTGGCTGAGGCAGACGTGTCCGTGGCTGAGGCAGACGTGTCCGGGGCTGAGGCAGACGTGTCCGTGGCTGAGGCAGACGTGTCCGTGGCTGAGGCAGACGTGTCCGTGGCTGAGGCAGACGTGTCCGTGGCTGAGGCAGACGTGTCCGTGACTGAGGCAGACGTGTCCGTGACTGAGGTAGACGTGTCCGTGACTGAGGTAGATGTGGCTGAGGTAGATGTGTCCGTGACTGAGGTAGACGTGTCCGTGACTGAGGTAGACGTGTCCGTGACTGAGGTAGATGTGGCTGAGGTAGATGTGTCCGTGACTGAGGTAGATGTGGCTGAGGTAGACGTGTCCGTGACTGAGGTAGATGTGGCTGAGGTAGACGTGTCCGTGGCTGAGGCAGATGTGTCCGTGGCTGAGGTAGACGTGTCCGTGGCTGAGGCAGACGTGTCCGTGGCTGAGGCAGACGTGTCCGTGGCTGAGGCAGACGTGTCCGTGGCTGAGGCAGACGTGTCCGTGGCTGAGGCAGACGTGTCCGTGACTGAGGCAGACGTGTCCGTGACTGAGGCAGGCAATGACCAACGATGACTTGCACACGGAGTTGCTTCACATTGCAGCATTTCAACTAGATGAGATTCATTGAAATATGGAATGTGTTCATTATGGCTTATTTTTGCTTTGATAATGTTTGTTCTGTACAAAATTCAAATGGTGTGCAGCAAAATGAAATGAGTGACTAAACCTTGGCTGGTTTAAAATGTAGTTTGTGGTGATTAAAATACTCTCTCTCATGAATATCCAAATGACAAAACATTTATTTTTTACATATCATATTGTTCACCATGGCTGGTAATCACAATTGTCTCATTACTGTCTCTTTTTTGGATCATACTTCTCTCTTCCAACTTCATATCCAATTCAACCTGTAGAATTCTCATCTCATGTTCTTCCTTCAGATATTTCATTTTATTCTCATGAAATTCTCTGGTTAACGTTTCATGCATGGTCATCTTCTTTGTTCTCTGCTGAAAGGTGGTGGCAGCATCTTCTCTCAGGGATGTTATAGCAGATGTGGAGGGAACACCCTCACTGTGTACTGGCTCTTCCAACCTGTTCATATTACACCCTCACTGTGTACTGGCTCTTCCAACCTGTTCACATTACACCCTCACTGTGTACTGGCTCTTCCAACCTGTTCATATTACACCCTCACTGTGTACTGGCTCTTCCAACCTGTTCACATTACACCCTCACTGTGTACTGGCTCTTCCAACCTGTTCACATTACACCCTCACTGTGTACTGGCTCTTCCAACCTGTTCACATGACACCCTCACTGTGTACTGACTCTTCCAACCTGTTCACATGACACCCTCACTGTCTACTGGCTCTTCCAACCTGTTCACATTACACCCTCACTGTGTACTGGCTCTTACAACCTGTTCACATTACACCCTCACTGTCTACTGGCTCTTACAACCTGTTCACATTCCTTTCCTCTGGAAAAAGAACACGGTTAGAAGCACAAATAAACTCATATGGTCCTTAGAATGAAGAAGAATAAAGATTGACACAGACAGTGGAATATATTTACCAAAGGAAGTAACCAATTTACTGTCTTTGGTATATGTACCATTTGTGCTCAGTTCTTCATCTGAACTGTCCAAATGGTCATCATCCAGTATACCATCCAGAGGTTGGTCATCTTCTGGTATACCATCCAGAGGTTGGTATTCATCTGGTATACCATCCAGAGGTTAGTCTTCATCCGGTATACCATCCAGAGGTTGGTCATCATCTGGTATACCATCCAGAGGTTGCTGCTGCTCTATTATTCCAGACAGGAAGTCACTCAATTCATCAGTTTTGTTTTGGTGGTCCACCACCAGTAGTAAATTGCTCTCTTCTGATCTCTGCTTTCTCTCTTTTTAAAGCCATTTTAAGGTTCTTCCACAGAGTCTATAAAAGGCAGATATCATTTAATAATAGAAGTGATGTCACAAAAATATGAATATGTGAAATACTGATAATAATGCAGATATCTCACCTGAAGTTGTTGTTTCTTCTTGTAATCCTGATAATAATGCAGATATCTCACCTGAAGTTGTTTCTTCTTGTAATCCTGATAATAATGCAGATATCCCACCTCTAGTTGTTGTTTCTTCTTGTAATCCTGATAATAATGCAGATATCCCACCTCTAGTTGTTGTTTCTTCTTGTAATCCTGATAATAATGCAGATATCCCACCTCTAGTTGTTGTTTCTTCTTGTAATCCTGATAATAATGCAGATATCTCACCTCTAGTTGTTGTTTCTTCTTGTAATCCTGATAATAATGCAGATATCCCACCTCTAGTTGTTGTTTCTTCTTGTAATCCTGATAATAATGCAGATATCCCACCTCTAGTTGTTGTTTCTTCTTGTAATACTGATAATAATGCAGATATCTCACCTCTAGTTGTTGTTTCTTCTTGTAATCCTGATAATAATGCAGATATCTCACCTCTAGTTGTTGTACTCTTCTTGTGGTTACATTTCCATTGAATTCACTGCAAATTGCAGCCCAACCCTCTTTTTCTACTGCTCAGTAGCAGCGGTGGGGTTTTAACCTTCAATAACTGGATGGTTTAACATTTGTTTTGGAGCGTTTTTTCATACACACTAAAGATTTTTTGAACAAATTATTTTTGCCTCTGCCATTGTTTCGTCTCAAGATTCCCACTAGTATTGGTGTTTTCTATTCTAGGTTTTAATGAGCACCATTAGACCAACAGCATGTGTTCATACTGAACCTAATCAGGGTTAACCCAGGTGTTCATACTGAACCTAATCAGGATTAACCCAGGTGTTCATACTGAACCTAATCAGGGTTAACCCAGGTGTTCATACTGAACCTAATCAGGGTTAACCCAGGTGTTCATACTGAACCTAATCAGGATTAACCCAGGTGTTCTCATTTAGGCTTACTTACCTGACTCCAGGACTAACTTTGCCAAATTTAAGACACGTTCAAAGCTACTTAAATGTCGCTAGTTTAACTAGTTCTGGCTTAATCTAAGCCCTGCACGGTCTGAATCAAACCCAATGTCCAGTGGGATTGATCTGTTTGATCCAATTGTTTGTTTCAGTTTTCAGTTGTTGAATCCTTTGATGTATTGTTGATTTCAAAACTTTTCAGTTTCAACAAATGCACTGCGTTGGTTGAAAAGTGATACTAAACTTACATACCATGCACTATTTTGACAAAGTGGAAGATATACTGAATTTATACTGTTTTTAATACTAAGATGGACCAAGATATGTGCTCATTGGTTTGCAAGAGGGCAGCAGGTAGCCTAGTGGTTAGAGCTGACAAGGTAACAATCTGTTGTTCTGCCCCTGAACAAGGCAGTTAACCCACTGTTCCCTGGTAGGCAATCATTGCAAATAAGAATTTGTTCTTAATTAACTTGCCTAGTTAAATAAAGGTTAAATAAAAATTAAGGATGTTTTGTTTTGCAATATGTTCAAATCAAGCTTTATTTATACAGCACATTTCAGACATGGATGCAACGCAATGGCTTCACAGGAAAAAACAAACAGAAATATTTACTACACAACAAACATAAGAAGATAAAAAACACAAGATTAACAACTGAAAGACTAATGAGCATTCTAAGGAAAATCCATTGATTAAAATATTCACAATTGGATGCAATATCCAACCCTAATGAGATGGACAAGCCAGCACAGGTAACACATTGACTAACGAGGTGACACCAATCGGTGTGCCCTACGTGCTAACGAGCTATAGGTGCTAAAGTCCAACCGCAAAACATAAATGGAAAAACCAAAGCCTGTAACACCTTCCCCTTTAAGACAACAAATATATCCTATATTTTTGTTGGACACGTTTGCTCACCACCAACAGAAAACAACTTCCATTTCACATTATAATCAACTACAATGCTTCACTTTCACCAATATAAACATGGTGTCTACTGGCTGTCAACAATTAAAAACAAGAAAAAAACACGTATTTCTAAATAATATTATACAATTGTATAATTTCTATAGAATCCTAAAACTCACTAGCTTCTAGAACTCTCGTCTTTCTAAAACTCACTAGCTTCTAGAACTCTCGTCTTTCTAAAACTCACTAGCTTCTAGAACTCTTGTCCCCTTGGAACGAGCCCAAATAAAACTCATCTCCAATACGGAAAAATGTGCAGTCAAAATAAATTGTGATCCATGGCAACGCACTGGCTAAACGCAAAACACAAATCTTTTTGACTGCCACACCCTTCAGCAACCTTACCACGGACATGTCTGATTTCAAGAGGAAACTCCTGCAATATCCGTAGTAACTTTCCACCTCACTTCGGAGCTTCTCTCTCTTTTCAGGGTTCACTCGATAGGCATGTTGTTGGCCCAGTCCCCAATGTCATTCTCTAGTACATTTGGGTTGGCACATCTGAGAATGAACCCTGATATTCTAAAAGCAGGGCAACAATGTCAATATAATTGTACCCCAAAATTAAATAATCATGATTACTAAATATTACATGAAATGTAAATAGAAAATATCAACAGCAAATGTACACCCCTTTGTTCATATGTATTGGCAATAATTCACTTTAAAGAATACGCCCTTTTTTTCAATTTTCACCTAAAATGACAGACCCAAATCTAACTGCCTGTAGCTCAGGCCCTGAAGCAATGATATGCATATTCGTGGTACTATTTGAAAGGAAACACGTTGAACTTTGTGGAATTGTGAAAGGAATGTAGGAGAATATAACAGAATAGATCTGGTAAAAGATAATATGAAGAAAAAATAAACCATTCTATTGTATTTTTTTGTACCATCATCTTTGAAATGCAAGAGAAAGGCCATAATGTATTATTGCAGCCCAGGTACAATTTAGATTTTGTCCACTAGATGGCAGCAGTGTATGTGCAAAGTTTTAGACTGATCCAATGAACCATTGCATTCATGTTAAAATGTTGTTAAAATGCCCAAATGTGCCTAATATGTTTATTAATAATTTTTCATGTTCAAAATTATGCACTCTCCTCAAACAATAGCATGGTATTATTTCACTGTAATAGCTACTGTAAATTGGGCAATGCAGTTAGATTAACAAGAATTTAAGCTTTCTGCCAATATCAGACATGTCTATGTCCTGGGAAATGTTCTTGTTACTTACAACCTCATACTAATCGCATTAGCCTATGTTAGCTAAACCATCCCGTGGTATGGTGAGGCATGGAATAATAAAAAATGTATCTTTTGTCAGGTTGGATGTTTGAAATATGAGGCGATTTGAGTCGTGCTTCTTCAGTAGGCAGATAGCCTAGTGGTTAGAGCGTTGGGCCAGTAACCGAAAGGTTGCTGGATCGAATCGCGGAGCTGACAAGGTAAAAATCTGTCGTTCTGAGCAAGGCAGTGAACTCGCCGTGGACGTCGATTAAAGCAACCCCCTGCACCTCTCTGATTCAGAGGGGTTGGGTTAAATGCGGAAGACACATTCAGTTGTACAACTGACTTCCCTGAAAACAATTAGCGTTTGAATTTTGTCAAGAAATACTGGAGTGACATAAAATTGATTATTGGCCAATTTATTATTCTGCGTCCATGCTGCAAGTACATTGAAATTAAGTTGTTTTCAAGTCACTGACAAAACGACATCTTTTCAACTAAAACCGAACGTATATTGGACGTCTTGTCAACAACATTTTGCTATTTTGGTGGGATAGCCCCAATGTCAAAACACAGTTTTAACATGTACATTTCAATAACCAATATGCAGAAACAGTTTGATATATATAGAAAACCTAAATATAAAATGTACTATCTACTACACAAACATCTGCCACAATAGTAATCATATTACAAGCACCTTATAAACTGCACAAGCACCAGAAACACTGTTGTTTTGACAAGTAGAAATAAATCACTGGTATCGATTAGGGGGGAAATCAGGTTGTACGTGCTGTTGAAACTAACACAACTAAAAAAAACACATGGAAATGGGAGATATCTTTGACCTCACTGGTTAGAGGACAACCTGCAGAACACAGTCAGCTACATTTTGGAGTGACGCATTTAAATTTAGGGGTCGCTAAACAAAGGAACACAACACTTACTTGTCATCACTCATTGATATCATGTTGAAATCAATTGTGCGAGAGGAGGGAGACGTGATTGCATGTCCTGTTAAAACTAACAGCTCAAAAACCACACGGAATCTGGGAATGTGTACATCACTAGTTAGAGGACAACTTGTAGAAACAGCTAGCTACATTTTGAAGTGTTACATTTTGATTCAAGTGAGTCACCAACGTGGTAAGTGTAACACAACTCTTTTTTTGTTAGTCACTTTTTGCTGAATCACATAAATAGTACTCTTTCAATTCAGAGCCTGGATTTTCCCCGAGGCTAATATCCATATCATGTTGAAATCAATAGAACAGGGGGCAAACGTTTAGGGTTCTACATTGTGAAATCATTACAATACTCCTTCTACAATGTTTAAACATTCTACATTGTGACATAATTTCATTGATGTCATGAAACAACTACTTCATGTATGTATTTTATGATGTTTGATTAGAGATCTTTTATCAGAGTATCTCTTGTCACATTGATCACAGCTATGAGGTTTCTCTCCTGTGTGTGTTCTCTGGTGTACAATAAGACGGCTAGATGTAACAAAACTCTTCCCACATTGATCACAGCTATGAGGTTTCTCTCCTGTGTGTGTTCTCTGGTGTACAATAAGACTGCTAGATTTAGTAAAACTCTTCCCACATTGATCACAGCTATAAGGTTTCTCTCCTGTGTGTGTTCTCTGGTGTGATGCCAGGTTGCTTGACTGAGTAAAATTCTTCCCACATTGATTACAGCTATAAGATTTCTCTCCTGTGTGTTTTCTCTGGTGTGATAACAGGCTGCCTAAGTGAGTAAAACTCTTCCCACATTGAGTACAGCTATAAGGTTTCTTTCCTGTGTGTGTTCTCTGGTGTACAATCCGATGGCTAGATGTAGTGAAACTCTTCCCACATTGATCACAGCTATAAGGTTTCTCTCCTCTGTGTGTTCTCTGGTGTGATACCAGTGTGCTTGACTGAGTAAAACTCTTCCCACATTGATTACAGCTATATGATTTCTCTCCAGTGTGTTTTCTCTGGTGTGATAACAGGTTGCTTGACTGAGTAAAACTCTTCCCACATTGAGTACAGCTATAAGGTTTCTCTCCTGTATGTGTTCTCTGATGTATAGTCAGATAGCTAGATATAGTAAAACTCTTCCCACATTGATCACAGCTATAAGGTTTCTCTCCAGTGTGAATTCTCATGTGTAGTTTTAGTGATTTTAATCTTAAGTAACTCTTCCCACAATCAAAACAGTGGTGAGATTTCTCTCCAGTGTGAATTCTCAGGTGTACTTTTAGTGAATTTGATCTTGAGAAACGTTTCCCGCAGTCAGAGCAGCAGTATGATTTCTCTCCTGTGTGTACTTGCTGGTGTATTTCAAGTTCTGATGAAGATTTGAAACCTTTCCCACAGTCAGAGCAGCAAATAGATTTCTTCCCAGTGGGTCTCTGCTGGTGTTTCTTGAGGTGTTCTGATGTGGAGAGACTCTGCTCTGCCTCGTCAGCATCATGATGTTGTTGAGGCTCCCCAGAGGATCCACGATAGTCACATCTCTCTCCTGTGTGAACAAGAAGTCAGACAGATGGTTAAAGGCCCACGACAGCAGAAATCCACTGTAAAAGGTGATGCCAACAGCGTAGCCATGATGTTGTACAAACATTTGAGGTCTGTAATGAATGTTAAAATTATTTAACAAATTGTCTTAAGACAGTCAAGTCAGAAACTATAGTGTTATTTTGTCTTGTTTTCACATTAGCAGAAACATCGATGATTGTAGGCTAGAAATAAGTTATTCAAGTTGTTGAAATCCTAAGCAGTGTGCCAGACAACTTTTGGTCTCCAATATAGGCCCCTTTCTGTGTTTGCTAAAATTGCCGCACGAGGGCGATGCACACGCAATTTGGTTGCAAAAACTCCTCCATGCTAATGCGGAAACTGCTAGTGATACCAATACCATAGACCTACTGTAGGACCCATAACTTTTTTCAGAGATCTGAATACAAAAAACTGTCCCACAGCAAGACACAGTATTTAAGTTGAAGTTCATCATATGACAAGCTTAACGTTATGACAATAACTACTGTTCCCTGAAGGAGGGAAACTACGTACAACATACTATTAAATCCACATGTTATGACTATAACTACTGTTCCCTGAAGGAGGGAAACTAGGTACAACATACTATTAAATCCACATGTTATGACTATAACTACTGTTCCCTGAAGGAGGGAAACTAGGTACAACATACTATTAAATCCACATGTTATGACTATAACTACTGTTCCCTGAAGGAAGGAAACAAGGTACAACATACTATTAAATCCACATGTTATGACTATAACTACTGTTCCCTGAAGGAGGGAAACTAGGTACAACATACTATTAAATCCACATGTTATGACTATAACTACTGTTCCCTGAAGGAGGGAAACTAGGTACAACATACTATTAAATCCACATGTTATGACTATAACTACTGTTCCCTGAAGGAGGGAAACTAGGTACAACATACTATTAAATCTGCGCCTCGCTGGAAGCCCCGCCTTCCACAGGTGATGAGTGTGAGGCTTGGGTTTATTCCTTCAATTTAATACTGCTCTTCACTGACCCAGGATAGGGGCGGGGACAAACAGGTGTTGTACCTCGTTTCCCTCCTTCAGGGAAGAGTAAATATAATCAAAGTTACACTCCCTTTCAGTCGGTCAACTTCGGTACAACATACTATGGAGAAATACAATCATTCCCCATGCCGACCCAAACGGATACTAAATGAAACGGCCCATGGCAGACCACCCAGACCTGACCCCGCAAGATGCGTTAGTTCTGTCAATTTATTTATTGTCTTTTGTTTGAAACACTCTTGTCAATGTGCTGAGTAAGGACGCACACCTGATTACACATATAGAAGTAGGACTAGTCTACCTGTCCTGCGCGCAAATGTAGGCCTATAAATGTGCCCATTTGGGGAAGTCTGATAGTATTTCTGATTGTCTTAACGCACCACCACTAATGAGTTGTGGAGCTTCTTAAAGTCATTTTTTCTTCACCTCAAACAGCAAGTAAACAAAGTCTAATCAAACTCAATTGCGAATAACAATAGTTCCTCAAAGTATTTTAGAAAAAGATTCCCAGCTCTCACTCTTTCGATAACCACTCAGCGGAAAAATGTAACGCTCTGATCTAGTGGAAATGTCATAAGATACCTGATTACTTATTCTTTGCAAAAATAGCCGACCGCTGTGTCTGTCCCAAACTCACTGGCACGGGAAACTGAGGGCCGAGAATATTTTATACAATGTTGCAAGCTTGCTATCTCGAGTTTTGGGCAGGCCCAGTTGATACAATGTTTCAAGTTCGTTGTAGACAGGCCATGTGAAGCAAATGTTATTTATAGGATATTTTCTACCTGCAGGCAGCAATGTTTTTATTTGTTTGCTTTATGGAGGCTATTTTTACATAGTTGGCAATGGCAATAAAAGTTTCTTTTAGATTTGTATTATTTTCATTTAGATTTAGATAGAATGTATATTAATCACAGACAATGATCTTGAGATACTATTATAAATTAAATTAAACTGTTCCAGTAAAATGTGAATATGAAAACCATAACTAGCACCAGATCAGTAGAAACGGTCAGATAAATTGGCACCAAATGGAAAAGGTTGCTGACTGCTGGTGAAGCCTATTACCAGAAACTATAGGAGCATAACTACTGCTGGTGTAGCCTATTACCAGAAACTATAGGAGCATAACGACTGCTGGTGTAGACTATTACCAGAAACTATAGGAGCATAACGACTGCTGTAGCCTATTACCAGAAACTATAGGAGCATAACGACTGCTGGTGTAGTCTATTACCAGAAACTATAGGAGCATAATGACTGCTGGTGTAGTCTATTACCAGAAACTATAGGAGCATAACGACTGCTGGTGTAGTCTATTACCAGAAACTATAGGAGCATAACGACTGCTGGTGTAGCCTATTACCAGAAACTATAGGAGCATAACGACTGCTGGTGTAGCCTATTACCAGAACCTATTGGAGCATAACGACTGCTGGTGTAGTCTATTACCAGAAACTATAGGAGCATAACGTCAGAATTTACAAAGGCCAGCAGCAGCGGGAGGAGTAAGCTAAGGAAGAGTTTTTTCTGATGGTTAGGCTATCTTGTTTCAGAGGGGTGTCATGAATAGCCCATAATGACAAAGTGAAAACTGGTAAAAAACAGAAATACCTTATTTACATAAGTATTCAGACCATTTGCTATGAGACTCGAAATTGCTTTCAGGTGCATCTTGTTTCCATTAATGATCCTTGAGATGTATCTACAACTTGTTTGGAGTCCACCTGTGGTAAAATCAATTGATTGGATATGATTTGGAAGGCACGCACCTGTCTATATATGGTCCCACAGTTGACAGTGCATGTCAGAGCAAAAACCAAGCCATGAGGTCGAAGGAACTGTCCGTAGAGCTCCAAGACAAGATTGTGTCGATGCAAAGATCTGGAGAAGGGTAGCAAAAAAATGACAGCCTACTTGGAGTTTGACAAAAGGCACCTTTTAAGGACTCTAAGACCATGAGAAACAAGAATCTCTGGCTTGATGAAACCAAGATTTAACTCTGGCCTGAATGCCAAGAGTCACGTCTGGAGGAAACCTGGCACCATCCCTACGGTGAAGCATGGTGGTGGCAGTATCATGCTGTGGGGATGTTTTTCAGCAGCAGGGACTGGGAGACTAGTCGGGATCGAGGGAAATATTAACGGAGCAAAGTGCAGAGAGATCCTTGATGAAAGACCAGCTCCAGAACGCTCAGGACCTCAGACTGGGGCAAAGGTTCACCGTCCAACAGGACAACAACCTCAAGCACACAGCCAAGACAACACAGGAGTGGCTTCGGGACAAGTCTCTGAATGTCCTTGAGTGGCACAGCCAGAGCCCGGACTTGAGTCCGATCTAACATCTCTGGAGAGACCTGAAAATAGCTGTGCAGTGATGTTCCCCATCCAACCTGACAGAGCTTGAGAGGATCTGCAGAGAAGGATGGGAGAAACTCCCCAAATGCAAGTGTGCCAAATAAATTAGCTAAATGAAAGGGGGAAAAAAATAATTTAATCAAATTTAGAATAAGGCTATAACGTAACAAAATGTGGAAAAAGTCAAGGGGTCTGAATACTTTCCTGAATGCACTGTATACAGCAACAGCTCCCCCATAAGCATTCCTGTCTTTTCTGTAGATGTTATATCCCTGTATTGCTACTGCTGTATCAAAGGAATTATCTCAGTGAGTTTCAGAGATGAACAGTACAGTGCATTCCAAATTCAATGGGCAGGCAAGTAAACAAAAACATTTTCAAATAAAAACTATTCCAGAAAATGTCAACGCGTATGTAACGCCCGTCCAAGAGACTGTTGACCAATCGCGTTCACATTGTCACGAAAACCCCTTTCTAAAGTCAGGGTATGAGTCGAGAAACATGCCTATTTTCCTTGAAAGTACGTAATGTCACGATTGCAAAGCTATACGATATTACAGAGAACAAGTTAATTATCTCACATCTCTGAAAATATTTAATGTTTTGTTTCTTGTTCACAGAGGGTAATTCATGCCAATTATTTTCTTTAATATGTTAATACGAATCTAAAGGAGTTTCCAATATCCTCATTTCTTAAAGTATTTCTGGTGATAGCTAGTGATAGTGATACACAAGCTAGGTCTATTTGAAACATTGCCATCCCATGGCAGCATTTACCAGCCACCAGGTTCAGAAGCTTTAAAACCACTTAAAAAACATTTTAAAACGAATTCTATTTTTGCCCAAAGTTAAAATATAAATTATTCAAACTGAACATAATTCATGCTGGTTATTATTTTAGGCAATTTTAGTTTTGGAGTCAAAGATAGTTTTGGAATAGTTCTCATTTTTCAAACAGGTTTGTTATTGTATTACAGTTTACTAAATAGTTTCCCCTTAATTACGTTTTCTATAATAAGCATGGAGGTTTCCCCTATCAACCAGCCATAGGTACTGGCAACAAAGCGCCTCGTAACCTAGCTGGGAATGGGAAAGACGGAACCCTTCTGTGGTAACAGACAGGGGTGATTTGTAATCAAATCTAATTCCCAGGAATGGGGTTCATATGAACCACAGAGACTGTGTGTGGGATAATAACATGGTCGTGTCCAACCCTGCTTGTTCCCTCGACTCCGCTACCAACCACCAATCTCCAACAGGGCCCTTAACCTGTATCACTAGACACCTCATAGTGAGGCTACAGGTAGGAATCAGCAATGAATCCCAATAATGAGACACCTCTGGGGAGGGGTGTCAGCAACATTTAAAAAAAAAAAAGATATATGTTTAGGTTAGGTTTTTACAAATCCGTCAAGACACCAACTTAGACTTTACCGTGAAATGCTTTACTTACAAGCCCTTAACCAACAGTGCAGTTCAAGAAGAAGAAAACATTAACCAAGTAGACTAAAATAAAAAGTAATAATAAAAAGTAACACAATGAGAATAACAATGACGAGGCTATATACAGGAGGCACCGGTACCGAGTCAATGTGCAGTGGTACAGGCTAGTTGAGGTAATTGGACCATGTAGGAGGGGGCGTAGTGACTATGCATAGGTAACAAACAACCAGCGAGTAGCAGAAGTGCACAAAAGGGAGGGGGGTGGGGGGGTCAATGTAAATTGTCTGGTGGCGATTTTATGAATTGTTCAGCAGTCTTATGGCTTGGGGGTAGAAGCTGTTGAGGAGGCTTTTGGTCCTAGACTTGGCTCTCCGGTACCGCTTGCCATGCGGTAGCAGAGAAAACAGTTTAAAACTTGGGTGACTGGAGTCTCTGACAATTTTGGGCTTTCCTCTGACACCGCCTATTATATAGATCCAGGATGGCAGGAAGCTTGGCCACAGTGATGTACTAGACCGTTCGCACTACCCTCTGTAGCGCCTTACGTTCAGATGCCAAGCAGTTGCCATACCAGGCGGTGATGCAACCGGTCAGGATGCTCTCGATGGGGCAGCTGTATTACCTTTTGAGGATCTGGGGACCCATGCCAAATCTTTTCAGTCTCCTGAGGGGGAAAAGGTTTTGTTGTGCCCTCTTCAGACGGTCTTGGTATATACCCACGTGGGTGATTGAAAGACGAACTGAGGTCCACACTCCAGTTGATGGTGGTAATGCACCTTAAAGTTGGTTGTGAACCGCCATATAAAGTCCAAAGAAGAAAAAGAAGCCTGAAGGAAGGAGAAATGATGAGAAACGAATTTGGTTTACCGTTTGTGGCGTCGCGACTGGTTACCTATTTTGATGTGATATGAAAATATTATTTTAAATTATGTTGATGTGATATGAAAGTATTGTGTGAAATTATTTTGATGTGATTTGAAAGTATTGTGTGAAATTATGCTGATGTGATAGGAAAGTAGAGCGATTTATGTTTCTAGAAATGTATCGCAATTGAGAATCAATTCACATTTAGATGGAATATTTGACTATTTTAGCTGCCAGAGCCAGTCTACCTCTGAAAATAACATACAGTCCTTGGACCTTGAGGAGTAACGGGGGCAGCAATCAGCAGTAGAAACAATAACAAAGCATTCTCCCTGCCCGTTTCGGTAAAAAGCTGAGAGATGGGGCTGGAGAAATGCAACCATCCATGATATCAACATTATAGTTTTAACCATGTTTTGAGGAAATACAGTGTTTGTTTATATTTACTGACAAACATTGGAGTAAAACAAAAAGCTTATATTTTGGGTTCTGATGGGGTACAACAGTTGAACTAAGCTCATGAGGCATTTATAAGTGAATTCTTCAAGAAACAATGAGTACATATCATTAATGTATAAGTCCCAAAATGGATGTAACAACTGCTGATTGCCCCTTTAAGAGTACATCTTGGGCTAAGCTAATAGGAGATATTGAGGACTACAGTATTTCAGGCATTGTCATTGGATGCATTTGATCAATTGTTAACGTGTTGTTGATGGTCCACTCCTGATGTTCTACACGTTACAGTGTAGCTTCAGCCATTCCTACAGAACAACATTAAAGTGTAGAATCCCTTTACTGCATATTGGTTCAACGACTGCAGAGACGGTACTTACTGGAGTTAAACAGATCTCCAACCTCCTCCTCCAATGTGACAGTAATCTCCCCCTCCTCTTCTTTCACTCCGAAAACGGCATCCTCCTCTTTCACTGCCTCCTCTTCTTTTACTGTAACATCCTCCTCCTCTTTCACTCTGAACGCGTCTTCCTCTTCTTTCACTGAAACAGCTTTCTCTTCTTCTTTCACGGTAACAGCCTCACCCTCTACTTGTTTTTGTATTGTAACATCCTTCTCTTCTTCCTCCTCTTTCACAAGAGCTTCTTTCTCCGTCCAGCAGACCTCCTCTTCTTTATCAGGAGGAGAGTAGCTTAATGAACTCATGTTCGGGGATGTTCGCTAGCTAGCATTAGCGACTAGCCTAGTTCTAAGCTAATTTAGCAAACCAGCTAGCTGACAAACAACGTAAATATATAATTAAATGGGCCAACAAATACATACGACAGAAGTGTGTTTAATACACAGCGACTAATATACACCAAAACAGTGTAAATAGCGTGAATTTTGTAGCTATGTTTGCTAGAAAGCTACTGAGGTGTCTGACTAGCTGTTGTTGTTGAAGGAGCGTCCCGTCCACTAGGTTATACGTCACACTGGCAGCATCGCCTAAACCTAAAATACGCACATCGCCATCTGCTGACTGGAGTGGGCAACGCAGTTGAGGAACCAAAGTTGTATTTTTCATTTATTTCATAAAAGGTTAATATTATATTAAGTCGTTCAAAGAGAAGCATGTGTTGATTGATTCGTGTTTAATGAGTGAGAAATTAAATAACTATTTTCATTGAACCATACTTCTGACATGGATCATTTTGACCCCAGAGGCATATCTTTTATCATAGCCAAAATGTGGTTTATTCAATTCTTCCAATTTTTCATGACTTTGTCAATCAACTTGTTCTTAATAAATTTAAATAATGGTTTAGTGTTTCTGTATCAATAAGAACTTTTAACAAATTCAAATCCTTTGGAGTCATTTTGACTCCTGCCAAAAGCACCTTTGATAAATAAGATGTTTATTTCAAATCAAAATCAAAATCACATTTTATTGGTCACATACACGTGTTTAGCAGATGTTATTGCGGGTGTAGCGAAATGCTTATGGTTCTAGCTCAGACAGTGCAGTAATATCTAACAAGTAATATCTAACAATTTCACAACATATACCCAATACACACAAATCTAAGTATTTGAATCTAGGTTTCTCTGTAGACAGGATCCATCCCACCAGAGGGTAGAGGGGCACCTGTATCAGTGGTTTTGATCAGATAGACACCTGCAGATACACAGTATAGTGCCTTCCATGTACTCTCCTAAGATTGGACTTTTCTATACCACGTATCACATGAATGTGTACAAAACTGCCAATGGTAGAAAACTCTGCCAGCGGTAGAAAACTCTCCCAGCAGTTGAAAACTCTGCCAGCAATATACAGTGCATTCGTAAAGTATTCAGACCCCTTCACCTTTTCCACATTGTTACGTTACAGCCTTATTCTAAAATTGAATGATTTCTTGCCCTAATCAATCTCCACCCAATACCCCATAATGACATCACAATACCCCACAATGACCCCACAATGACATCACAATACCCCACACTGACAAACCCAAAACAGGTTTTTTGAAATGTTTACAAATGTATTTACTTAAATATTCAGAACCTTTGCTATGAGTCTCGAAATTGAGCTCAGATGCATCCTGATTCCATTAATCATCCTTGAGATGTTTCTACAACTTGATTAGAGTCCACCTGTGGTAAATTCAATTGATTGGACATGATTTGGAAAGGCACACACTTCTCTTTTTAAGGTCCCACAGTTCACAGTGCATGTCAGAGCAAAAACCAAGCCAAGAGGTCAAAGCGATTGTCCGTAGAGCTCTGAGGCAGGATTGTGTCGAGGCACAGATCTGGGGAAGGGTTCCAAAAAATGTCTGCAGCATTGAAGGTCCCCAAGAACACATCATTCTGAAATGGAAGAAGTTTGGAACCACCAAGACTCTTCCAAGAGCTGGCCACCCAGCCAGCATTGTGAATGGTTAGGAAATAATATGTCATGTTTTACTCGTACCTCAGCCAGCATTGTGAATGGTGTCTGAGGCAGTGACATACTAGACCATGGCAGTAAATATAATACTTAGGTGTTTTTAGTCATGCATGAAAGGTCTGGGGTGGTTCAGTGGTTATAAAATACTAACCTTGGAATACATTTCTGGCCATGCTGGCAGGGTCTGAATCAAACCCAATGTCCACCTGGTACACTGGCAGGGTCTGAATCAAACCCAATGTCCACCTAGTACACTGGCAGGGTCTGAATCAAACCCAATGTCCATCTGGCACACTGGCAGGGTCTGAATCAAACCCAATGTCCACCTGGTACACTGGCAGGGTCTGAATCAAACCCAATGTACACCTGGTACACTGGCAGGGTCTGAATCAAACCCAATGTCCACCTAGTACACTGGCAGGGTCTGAATCAAACCCAATGTCCACCTAGTACACTGGCAGGGTCTGAATCAAACCCAATGTCCATCTGGCACACTGGCAGGGTCTGAATCAAACCCAATGTCCACCTGGCACACTGGCAGGGTCTGAATCAAACCCAATGTCCACCTGGCACACTGGCAGGGTCTGAATCAAACCCAATGATAACCTGGCATACTGACAGGGTCTGAATTAAACCCAATGATAACCTGGCATACTGACAGGGTCTGAATCAAACCCAATGTCCACCTGGCACACTGGCAGGGTCTGAATCAAACCCAATGATAACCTGACATACTGACAGGGTCTGAATTAAACCCAATGATAACCTGGCATACTGACAGGGTCTGAATTAAACCCAATGATAACCTGGCATACTGACAGGGTCTGAATTAAACCCAATGATAACCTGGCATACTGACAGGGTCTGAATTAAACCCAATGATAACCTGGCATACTGACAGGGTCTGAATTAAACCCAATGATAACCTAGCACACTTACAGGGTCTGAATTAAACCCAATGATAACCTGGCATGCTGACAGGGTCTGAATTAAACCCAATGTTAAGGAGAGGGAAGATTGGTCAAGAGGATGATGATTATTGTTGTTCTACTGCCTGATTGTTATGCAACAACACTGTTTACAAAAGCTTTGTTAAAGAACAAACCCCACACACTGTTTACAAAAGCTTTGTTAAATCAGCACAACAGTTTTCAGCTGTGCTAACATAATTGCAAATGGGTTTTCTAATGATCAATTAGCCTTTTATAATGATACACTTGGATTAGCTAACACAACGTGCCATTGGAACACAGGAGTGATGGTTGCTGATAATGGGCCTCTATATGCCTATGTAGATATTCCATAAGAAATCAGCCGTTTCCAGCTACAATAGTCATTTACAACATTAACAATGTCTACACTCTCTTTCTGATCAATTTGATGTTACTTTAATGGACAAAAAATGTGATTGTCTTTCAAAAACAAGGACATTTCTAAATGACCCCAAACTTTTGTTACACCATGTAGGAGCAGTATAGACATTTAACATTTACATTTAAGTCATTTAGCAGACGCTCTTATCTAGAGCGACTTACAAATTGTTGCATTCACCTTATGATATCCAGTGGAACAACCACTTTACAATAGTACATCTATATCTTTTTTTTTTGGGGGGGGGGGGGGGGTTAGAAGGATTACTTTATCCTATCCTAGGTATTCCTTAAAGAGGTGGGGTTTCAGGTGTCTCCGGAAGGTGGTGATTGACTCCGCTGTCCTGGTGTCGTGAGGGAGCTTGTTCCACCATAGACCTAGTCTGTTCATTATATACATCTACATGGTGTATTGTTACACCATGTAGGAGCAGTATAGACCTAGTCTGTTCATTATATACATCTACATTATGTATTGTTACACCATGCAGGAGCCTGTATAGACCTAGTCTGTTCCTTATGTACATCTATATGAGGTATTGTTACACCTTGTAGGAGCAGTATAGACCTACAGTAGCTAGCTGCCAATTTAGATGTAGTATGACTTAATGAAACTACCTTAAATATGCTGTGGTAAACATTTTTTATTTTTTATTATAATATAATGGTATTATTTAATTAAATTCATTAAAAATAATCTTTGTCTGAAAATAAAATATTTTCCTCAACTGCGTTTCCCTCCAGTCAGCAGACGGCGACGTGCGTCTTTCAGACGATGCTGATAGCGTGACGTATAATCTAGTGGACGGTTGTTCAAAAACAGCTAGTCAACCACCTCGGTAGCTTGCTAGCCAACATAGCCGAAAGATTCAAGCTATTTATACGCTTTCGGTGTATATTAGCTGCTGTGTTTTAGACACACTTCTGTCGTATCTTCTTGTTAACCTATTTAATTGAATATTACGTTATTTTTTATTAGTCAGCTATAGTAGCTGGCTGGTTAAGTTAGCACTAGCCTAGTCGCGAATGATGGCTAGCTAGCTAACACCCCCGAAACATGAGCTCCCTAAACTACTCCCCTCCTGCTAAAGAGGAGGAGGTCGGCTGGACGGGGAAAGAAGCTCTGGGGCTGAACATTGTCGTGAAAGAGGAGAAGGAAGAGGAGGATGTCACAGTTAAAAAAGAAGTAGAGAGTGAGGCTGTTACAGTGAAAGAAGAAGAGAAAGACGTTACAGTGGAAGAAGAGGAAGACGCGTTCATAGTGAAAGAGGAGCAGGATGTTACTGTGAAAGTGGAGGATGTAGTTTTTGGAGTGAAGAAGGAAGGGGAGATTACTGTCACATTGAAAGATGAAGAGGTGGAGATAGGAGATCTGATTAACACCAGTAAGTGCCGCCTTAAATTTGTTTTTAACTTTGGATTTTCGGAGTTGGCTCGTCAATACCTCTTCAATGGAGGGCCCTAGGATGATGACTGATATGTCTAGAATCAGACGACGTAGAGAACAAGCTACCCCTTGTTTTCTCCGTTCCGTTTCCAAAAAGTGACTTAACATAGACCCTTCTCAAATATATATCTGGGGGGCACGGCATGTAGTGATTTTCGTGTAGTGATGTTTTACTACACACCGTGCCCCCAATAGTGCCATGTGAGAGTTGGGTTGGTTACACCAAATATTATGGATATACTGACAAGATGTCTCTCTGCCCTAACAAGGGGAGTCGTTGTCCACAAAGCGGCACTGTGGGTTGTCTAGCTCCCGCCTATCCTGTCTTTGGATGGGTGGATACTTCTTATTATTGTAATCTATTTTTTTATATATTCTATGAGGGTTGTTGACGTCAACCGCCTGTATTCAATGGAGAGAAATGCAAAGCTACTACTCATGGCATGAATATGCATCGCCATCTCGAGACAACTCCTATAGTGTTTTTATTAGAACACACCGTTCTATACAGTCCACCTGGTAGAGGTTCATATCTGACAGAGATGAACACACTGTTCTATACAGTCCACCTGGTAGAGGTTCATATCTGACAGAGATGAACACACCGTTCTATACAGTCCACCTGGTAGAGGTTCATATCTGACAGAGATGAACACACTGTTCTATACAGTCCACCTGGTAGAGGTTCATATCTGACAGAGATGAACACACTGTTCTATACAGTCCACCTGGTAGAGGTTCATATCTGACAGAGATGAACACACTGTTCTATACAGTCCACCTGGTAGAGGTTCATATCTGACAGAGATGAACACACTGTTCTATTCAGTCCACCTGGTAGAGGTTCATATCTGACAGAGATGAACACACCGTTCTATACAGTCCACCTGGTAGAGGTTCATATCTGACAGAGATGAACACACCATTCTATACAGTCCACCTGGTAGAGGTTCATATCTGACAGAGATGAAAATCTCTGTTAGAAACTTAGAAAGAGGGGGAGTCTAAAGCTGCAACAACTAGGATTGTACCTTTTGGCTTCTGGACAGTTGATATGAAAACCAATAGAACAAGAGAGAAAGTGGTGGGTCTAATAGAACAGGTGGTGGGTGGTGGGTCCAATAGAACAGGAGAGAAATGACATAGTGGTGGGTCTAATAGAACAGGAGAGAAATGACATAGTGGTGGGTCTAATAGAACAGGAGAGAAATGACATAGTGGTGGGTCTAATAGAACAGGAGAGAAATGACATAGTGGTGGGTCTAATAGAACAGGAGAGAAATGACATAGTGGTTGGTCTAATAGAACAGGAGAGAAATGACATAGTGGTGGGTCTAATAGAACAGGAGAGAAATGACATAGTGGTGGGTCTAATAGAACAGGAGAGAAATGACATAGTGGTGGGTCTAATAGAACAGGAGAGAAATGACATAGTGGTGGGTCTAATAGAACAGGAGAGAAATGACATAGTGGTGGGTCTAATAGAACAGGAGAGAAATGACATAGTGGTGGGTCTAATAGAACAGGAGAGAAATGACATAGTGGTGGGTCTAATAGAACAGGAGAGAAATGACATAGTGGTGGGTCTAATAGAACAGGAGAGAAATGACATAGTGGAGGTACTAATAGAACAGGAGAGAAATGACATAGTGGTGGGTCTAATAGAACAGGAGAAAAATGACATAGTGGTGGGTGTAATAGAACAGGAGAGAAATGACATAGTGGTGGGTCCAACAGGTAAATAATTTGAAATAAATTTGCCCAAATGAAAAAATTACTCCTGTCTATACAGAAATAAATAAAATACTTCACCAGAAAGCATGACGTTGCCACAGAGGAATCGCTGATCATTAGCTTCTTTAAAAAAATAGCTGTGTATGGTTTCAAATCACAAGCTTGTAGGCTTATGCCTATTTGGGCAGCGCGTGTGGCAATAGGCTTCGCTGATTATTGAGTTGTGGCTGTCAGTGAAAAGCATCTCAAATAGGTGTGAAGATAATGTCTCTTGAGTATAATTTAAAATGTTGAGACAAGGAGAATGGGAGGGTTGTGTGGTGAAGATATAGGTGAGTCGCTCTTCAGAATGTCCTCCGCTGGCTTCTACCAATTCTTGCTCCTTCGTTGTTTCATTGTGTTAATTGATTGCCCTTAGATTGAGTTTATTATATGCATTCCCCATTACAAATGTCACCAGTAGTAAATGTACCGTTACTTCCTGTCATTTGGTTACATTCATTTCTGTTAATGCATGTATTAATTACAGTCATTTACCGTTGTCATTCTCGGAGTGGAAACGTTGTCTGTTCAAAACCTGCTACACTTGTGAGAAACCAGTTTTGGTTTATTTCAGAACCATCATTTACAAGATTTGTCAATTTTTTCGTTGTCTTTTTGTTTGGAGTGCTCCATGTGAGCAATGAGCATGTCTGGTTTCTCTGTCCTGATCATGTTGAGGTAGCGCCCACCTGAGCATAGAACTACTAGGCCTGCTGCGCGGAAATGTAGGAAAGTGTTTTTTTTAAACATCCATTGTGACGTTCCCTGGCAAGAAAGCCAAAAATGTCTCTCAAGCAGAAGAGTACACTCAACCAGTAATACATATGAACTACTAGATCATGTCTGCATTATAAATAGTCTATCACTAGTTAACTGAAATACTTACCACTCTTGGCTTTGGGCAAAGGACCAACACAGTCTACCACAACCCTGCTGAAAGGTTTGTCAAAAGCAGGAATAGGCTGCAAAGGTGCAACCGGTACAGCTTTGTTCGGTTTACCTGTCCACTGGCAAACGCCACAGGATTTAAAGTGAGCTACAACATCCTGTTTCAGACGTCTTGTTGACCCCAAGATGGCCTGCCATACTACCGTCGTGAGCCAACCTCAGTATTTCTTGTCGAAGCGTAGCTGGAACAACAATTTGATATAAACGGCCTTCCCTGTGGCTCAGTTGGTAGAGCATGGTGTTTGCAACGCCAGCATGGTGTGTGCAACACCAGGGTTGTGGGTTCGATTCCCACGGGGGGCCAGTACAAAAATAAAATACAAAAAAAATGCATGAAATTAAATGAAATGTATGCATTCACTACTGTAAGTCGCTCTGGATAAGAGCGTCTGCTAAATGACTAAAATGTAAATGTAAAATGATATAAACTGGGCCAATCGTCTTGCCCAGAAGTGGCGGGACAACACCATTTCCTCATCAGAACACCATTTCCTCATCAGAGCGCCATTTCCTCATCAGAACACCATTTCCTCATTAGAGCGCCATTTCCTCGTAGGAACGCCATTTCCTCATTAGAACACAATTTCTGTCAAAATTACCAACAAAAACTTAATCAAACTCCTCTTCATCAAACTCCTCTTCTGGATGTATCTCAGCAAAAAGAGGGGAGAGGGAAACATCTTTACTCTGTTCAGCAATCTGCTGCTTCCTAGACATCCAAGTGTCAACTGTAGGGATCCTCTCTTTATTCAGAGGTTCTATGAACTCTCACCTTTGGGATTTTCAAAGGAGAGGTCATCTCAGGAGGTTTACCGAAATCAGGATCACCCATAAATGTCTGACAGATGGACCATGGTGGGATCGCTGACATCCTCAACACTAGACTTGCTCCCGGTGACTTTCTTAGACATGCTGGGAACACTTTAGGGTACTTTTCTGATAACCCATCAGGTTCCTCAATTCTGGGTTCCTTACAAACCACAGGATTTGGCACAACCTTCCCTCCAGCCAAATAATTTCCCAATATGAATGAGACCCCCTTCACCAGTAGGCTAGGCCTCACTCCAATGACAACGGAATGAGAAATGTTTTAAGGTTATACCAAGGATAATTTTGCTATTTAATTTTGAATTGTAAGACCAATGGAAGTATCAACAAAAAATATTGAAATTATTTCATGTCAAAAACGTATTAGGTCATACTGCTAACCCATAGTAACACATTGGATAACATTCACAACACGGAACAACAGTAACCATAGTAACACATTGGATAACATTCACAACACGGAACAACAGTAACCATAGTAACACATTGGATAACATTCACAACACGGAACAACAGTAACCATAGTAACACATTGGATAACATTCACAACACGGAACAACAGTAACCATAGTAACACATTGGATAACATTCACAACACGGAACAACAGTAATCATAGTAACATTGTTTCACCCCAAAAATCTAAAGGAAGTTTGTTACATTTACATTTAAGTCATTTAGCAGACGCTCTTATCCAGAGCGACTTACAAATTGGTGCATTCACCTTATGATATCCAGTGGAACAACCACTTTACAATAGTGCATCTAAATCTTTTAAGGGGGGGGGGGGTTAGAAGGATTACTTTATCCTATCCCAGGTATTCCTTAAAGAGGTCGGGTTTCAGGTGTCTCCGGAAGGTGGTGATTGACTCCGCTGTCCTGGAGTCGTGAGGGAGCTTGTTCCACCATTGGGGTGCCAGAGCAGCGAACAGTTTGGACTGGGCTGAGCGGGAACCGTGCTTCCTCAGAGGTAGGGGGGCCAGCAGGCCAGAGGTGGATGAACGCAGTGCCCTTGTTTGGGTGTAGGGCCTGATAAGAGCCTGAAGGTATGGAGGTGCCGTTCCCCTCACAGCTCCGTAGGCAAGCACCATGGTCTTGTAGCGGATGCGAGCTTCAACTGGAAGCCAGTGGAGAGAGCGAAGGAGCGGGATGACATGAGAGAACTTGGGAAGGTTGAACACCAGACGGGCTGCGGCGTTCTGGATGAGTTGTAGGGGTTTAATGACACAGGCAGGGAGCCCAGCGAGTTGCAGTAATCCAGACGGGAGATGACAAGTGCCTGGATTAGGACCTGCGCCGCTTCCTGTGTGAGGCAGGGTCGTACTCTGCGAATGTTGTAGAGCATGAACCTACAGGATCGGGTCACCGCCTTGATGTTAGTGGAGAACGACAGGGTGTTGTCCAGGATCACGCCAAGGTTCTTAGCACTCTGGGAGGAGGACACAAGGGAGTTGTCAACCGTGATGGCGAGATCATGGAACGGGCAGTCCTTCCCCGGGAGGAAGAGCAGCTCCGTCTTGCCGAGGTTCAGCTTGAGGTGGTGATCCGTCATCCACACTGATATGTCTGCCAGACATGCAGAGATGCGATTCGCCGCCTGGTTATCAGAAGGGGGAAAGGAGAAGATTAATTGTGTGTCGTCTGCATAGCAATGATAGGAGAGACCATGTGAGGATATGACAGAGCCAAGTGACTTGGTGTATAGCGAGTGTTCTGCGGTGTCTGTCCTCTGAGATACATACACATATATATATATATATATATATATATATATATATATATATGTGTGTGTACGTTTTTTTTGGATGTCTTTAATCCCTTACTTATTTAAGTCTTAACACATTTTGTTACGTTACAGACTTATTATACAATAAATATAAATCCTCATCAATCTACACACAATACCCCATAAGGAAAAAGCGAAAATAGGTTTTTAGAAAAAATGCAACAATTATTAAAAGAAAAAACATTTATTATTTATTATTGTTTTATTTATTATTATAATGTACATAAGTATTCAGACCCTTTACTATGAGACTTGAAATTGAGCTCAGGTGCATACTGTTTCCATTGATCATCGTTGAGATGTTTTTATAACTTGATTGGAGTCCACCTGTGGTAAATTCAATTGATTGGACATGATTTGGAAAGGCACACACCTGTCTGGCTACCACAACATTCTGAAGCAATATGCCATCCCATCTGGTTTGCGCTTAGTGGGACTATAATTTGTTTTTCAGCAGGACAATGACCCAACACACCTCCAGGCTGTGTAAGGGCTATTTGAACAAAAAGGAGAGTGATGGAGTGCTGCATCAGATGACCTGGCCTCCACAATCACCTGACCTCAACCCAATTGAGATTGTTTGGGATGAGTTGGACCGCAGAGTGAACGAAAAGCAGCCAACAAGTGCTCAGCATATGTGGGAACTCCTTCAAGACTGTTGGAAAAGCATTCCAGGTGAAGCTGGTTGAGAGAATGCCAAGAGTGTGCAAAGCTGTCAAAGGCAAAGGGTGGCTACTTTGAAGAATCTAAAATCTATACTTTGATTTGTTTACCACTTTTTTGGTTACATGATTCCATATGTGTTTTCATAGTTTTCATGTCTTCACTATTATTCTACAATGTAGATAATACTAAAAATAAAGAAAACCCATGGAATGAGTAGGTGTGTCCCAACTTTTGACTCGTACTGTATATCTCATTAATGTTTTTACATTCAGTTACAAAAAGTAACTTTCTTATCACTTCTTCCATAGGCAAACATGTTAGGAAAGATTTTTTTAAATCAAAAGGGACGCTGTCAAAAATGTATTGAATTCAAATGGATTTACCCAGCCTACAAAGCACTACAGCCACTCTGTGATGACCAGTTCTGCTCTTTTATTGAGGGATCTAGTCTATATTAAACCTCATAGGAAGACAGTTTTATCATGTGGAGGTTTCATTCAGGTCTCTGTTTAACGAGATACTCTCTCACTCTGACAGCGGGAAGACTCCTTCAGGGGAACCTGACCCAGAGAAGCCCAAACCAGTGAGACATCACCACTGCTCCCACTATGAAAATAGTTTTCACTGGTTAGGTAACCTGAAACTGCATGAGAGGACACACACTGGAGAAAAGCCTTTCCAATGCTCCAAGTGTGGAAAGAGTTTTGCTGTGTTAGCTAACCTGAATAGGCACGAGAGAATACACACAGGAGAAAAGCCTTATCACTGTTCCCAATGTGGAATGAGTTTTAATCAGGATGGGGACCTAAAAAATCATAAGAGGATACACACAGGAGAAAAGCCTTTCCAATGTTCCCAGTGTGAAAAGAGTTTTACCATGTTAACTAACCTGAAAAGGCATGAGAGAATACATACAAGAGAAAAGCCTTTCCAATGTTCCCAGTGTGGAAAGAGTTTTACCCGGATAGGAAACCTAAAAAAGCATGCGAGACTACACACCGGAGAAAAGCCTTACCAATGTTCCCAGTGTGGAAAGAGTTTTGCCGTGTTAGCTAACCTGAAAAGGCATGAGAATACACACAGGAGAAAAGCCTTATCACTGTGGAATGCATTTTATTCAGTTATGGGACCTACAAGCTCATGAGAGGATACACACACAGGAGAAAAGCCTTTCCAATGTTCCCAGTGTGAAAAGAGTTTTGCCATGTTAACTAACCTGAAAAGGCATGAGAGAATACACACAAGAGAAAAGCATTTTCTGCTCCCAGTGTAAATATAGATTTTCATGAATGGCGGACCTAAAAGCTCATGAGAGGATACAGAGGAGAAAAGCCTTTCCAATGCTCCTAGTCTGGAAACGGTTTTACCTGGTTAGGGAGCCTGCAGGAGCATAAGAGGACACACAAGATAAAAGTCCTACCACTGTTCTCTCTCTGTGTGGAAGGACATTCAGAGAACCTGAAATCAAATGAGAGAATAGAAAGGCTGTATTCTGACTTATATTTTCGACTGAGAATGTGTTTTTGTTTATGCCACATGAAATCATATTGTGTATGATTACACCTGTCTATATAAGGTCCCACAGTTGACAATGTACGTCAGAGCAAACACCAAGCAATGAGGTCAAAGAAATTGTCCTTACAGCTCCGAGACAGGATTGTGTCGAGGCACAGATCTGGGGAAAGGTACCAAAAAATGTCTGCAGCATTGGTCCCCAAGAACACAGTGGCCACCATCATTCTTTAATGGAAGAAGTTTGGAAGACTCTTCCTAGAGCTGGCCACCCGGCCAAACTGTGCAATCAGGGGAGAAGGGCCTTTGTCAGGGAGGTGACCAAGAACCCGATGGTCACACTGACAGAGCTCTAGAGTTCCTCTGTGAGGATGGGAGAACCTTCCAGAAGGACAACCATCTTTGCAGCACTCCACCAATCAGGCCTTTGGCCACTCTACCATAGACGGAAGCCACTCCTCAGTAAAAGGCACATGACAGCCAGCTTGGAGGTTGCCAAAAGGCACCTAAAGGACTCTCAGACCATGAGAAACAAGATTCTCTGGTCTGATGAAACCAAGAATGAACTCTTTGGCCTGAATGCCTTTTGGCAACCTCCAAGCTGGCTGTCATGTGCCTTTTACTGAGGAGTGGCTTCTGTCTGGCCACTCTACCATAAAGACCTGATTGGTGGAGTGCTGCAGAGATGGTTGTCCTTCTGGAAGGTTCTCCCATCTCCACAGAGGAACTCTGTAGCTCTGTCAGAGTGACCATCGGGTTCTTGGTCCCTTCCCTGACAAAGGCCCTTCTCCACCAATTGCTCAGTTCTGATGGGCGGCCAGCTCTTGGAAGACTCTTGGTGGTTCCAAACTTCTTCCATTTAAGAATGATGGAGGCCACTGTGTTCTTGGGGACCTTCAATGCTGCAGAAATGTTTTGGTACCTTTCCCCAGATCTGTGCCTCAACACAATCCTGACTCAGAGCTCAACGGATAATTCCTTGCTTGGTTTTTGCTCTGACATCCACTGTTACCTGTGGGACCTTATATAGACAGGTGTGTGCCTTTACAAATCATGTCCATCCAATTGAATTTACCACAGGTGGACTCCAATCAAGTTGTAGAAACATCTCAAGGATGATCAATGGAATCAGGATGCATCTGAGCTTAATTTGGAGTCTCATAGTAAAGGGTCTGAATACTTAAGTTAATAAATGTGCCAAAATGTCTAAAAACCTGTTTTTGGTTTGTCATTATGGGGTATTGTGATGTCATTATGGGGTATTGTGTGTAGATTTGATGAGGGGGAAAAATCTTCAATTTTAGAATAAGGCTGTAATGTAACAAAATGTGGAAAAAGTGAAGGGGTCTGAATACATTACGAATGCACTGTATACCGCTGGCAGAGTTTTCTACCCCTGGCAGTTTTGTACACAGTAATGTGATACGTGGTATAGAAAAGTCCAATCTTAGGAGAGTACATGGGAGGCACTATACTGTGTGTCTGCAGGTGTCTATCTGGTCAAAACCACTGATACAGGTGCCCCTCCACCCTCTGGTGGGATGGATCATGTCTACAGAGAAACCTAGGTGCAAATACTTAGATTGGTGTGTATTGGATATATGTTGTGAAATTGTTAGATATTACTTGTTAGATATTACTCCACTGTCGGAGATAGAACCACAAGCATTTCACTACACCCGCAATAACACCTGCTAAACATGTGTATGTGACCAATAAAATGTGATTTGATTTTGATTTGAAATAAACGTCCTATTTATCAAAGGTGCTTTTGGCTGGGGTCAAAATGACTCCAAAAGATTAGAATTTGTTAAAAGTCCATTTTGATACAGAAACACTAAACCATGATTTAGATTTATTAAGAACAAGTTGATTGACAAAGTAATGAAAAATTTAATAAACCACATTTTGGCTATGATAAAAGATATGCCTCTGGGGTCAAAATGATCCATGTCAGAAGTATGGTTCAATGCAAATGTGTAGTAGGTGTAAAGTTTGTTTTAAATGCTCACTCATTAAACACAAGTCAATCAACACATGCTTCTCTTTGAACGACTTAATATAATATTCAACTTTTATGAAATAAATGAAAAATAAACTTTTGGTTCCTCAACTGCGTTGCCCACTCCAGTCAGCAGATGGCGATGTGCGTCTTTTAGGTTCAGGCGATGCTGCCAGTATGACGTATAACCTAGTGGACGGGATGCTCCTTCAACAACAACAGCTAGTCAGACACCTCGGTAGCTTTCTAGCAAACATAGCTGCAACATTCACGTTCTTTACACTGTTTTGGTCTATATTAGTCGATGTGTTTTAAACACACGTCTGTTGTATGTACTTGTTGGCCCATTTAATTATATATTTACGTTGTTTGTCAGTTAGATTGTTTGCTAAATTAGCTTAGAACTAGGCTAGTCGCTAATGCTATCTAGCGAACATCCCCGAACATGAGTTCACTAAGCTACTCTCCTCCTGCTAAAGAAGAGGAGGTCTGCTGGACGGAGAAAGAAGCTCTCGTGGAAGAGGAGGAGGAAGATGAGGATGTTACAATACAAAAACAAGTAGAGGGTGAGGCTGTTACCGTGAAAGAAGAAGAGAAAGCTGTTTCAGTGAAAGTAGAGGAAGATGCGTTCAGAGTGTAAGAGAAGGAGGGTGTTATAGTAAAAGAAGAGGAGAAAGAGGAGGATGCAGTTTTTGGAGTGAAAGAGGAGGAGGGGGAGATGACTGTTACATTGGAGGAAGAGGAGGAGGTTGGAGATCTGTTTAACACCAGTAAGTACCGTCTCTGCAGTCGTTGAACCAATATGCAGTAAAGGGGTTCTACACTTTAATGTTGTTCTGTAGGAATGGCTGAAGCTACAGTGTAACGTGTAGAACATCAGGAGTGGACCATCAACAACACGTTAACAATTGATCAAATGCATCCAATGACAATGCCTGAAATACTGTAGTCCTCAATATCTCCTATTAGCTTAGCCCAAGATGTACTCTTAAAGGGGCAATCAGCAGTTGTTACATCCATTTTGGGACTCATACATTAATGATATGTACTCATTGTTTCTTGAAGAATTCACTTCTAAATGCCTCATGAGCTTAGTTCAACTGTTGTACCCCATCAGAACCCAAAATAAGCTTTTTTTACTCAAATGTTTGTCAGTAAATATAACAAACACCATATATCCTCAAAACATGGTTAAAACTATAATGGTGATATCATGGATGGTTACATTTCTCCAGCCCCATCCCTAATAAACAAATTAGACACATTTGGGCAGTCTTGATAGACAATTTTGAACAGAAATCCAATGGCTCATTGGATCAGAATAAACTTAGCACATATACTGCTGCCCTCTAGTGGACAAAATCTAAGTTGCACCTGGGCTGGAATAATGCATAATGGCCTTTCTCTTGCATTTCAAAGATAATGGTACAAAAAAATACTAAATAATGTTTTTTCTTTGTGTTATCTTTTACCAGGTCTAATGTGTTATATTCTCCTACATTCCTTTCACATTTCCACAAACTTCAAACTGTTTCCTTTCAAATGGTACCAAGAATATGCATGCCCTTGCTTCAGGGCCTGAGCTACTGGCAGTTAGATTTGGGAATATCATTTTACACGAAAATTGAAAAAAAGGGGCGGATCCTGATATGATCCTTTCATATCATATCAAAAATAATTTCACACAATACTTTCATATCACATCAAAATATTTTCATATAGTTTCACATAATACTTGCATATCACATCAAAATCGGTAACCAGTAGCAACGCCCCAAACGGTCCTAGATGGCAGTAGTGCCTTGTGGTCGAACCAAATTAGTTGCTCATCATCTCTCCTCCTTCCTTCAGGCTTCTTTTTCTTCTTTGGACTTTATATGGCAGTTGGCAACCAACTTTAAGGTGCATTACCACCACCAACTGGACTGTAGTGTGGACCTCAGTTCATCTTTCAATCACCCACGTGGGTATATGCTCCTAAAAACCAATGAGGAGATGGGAGAGGTGGGACTTGCAGCGCGTCGAGTGTCACAAATAGAAGCAAGTTCTATTTTAGCACCTGGCTATGCAGAAGCTCGTTGACGCGCGCAAGCAGTGTGGGTGCAATGATTGATTAACATGTATGTGTACATTTATTTTGCAATGCTCGAGCACGTGACGCGAGCACTGTGGTCAGCATGTTAGTGGTAGAGCGTGCTCACCCCCTGGACTTTGTGTTCATGTACATCAGTTCATGTACGAGACTAGGTGACGTCTGGCACTGTTTCCCTGCTAGTCCACCCTCAAGTTCTCTTGACAATCGTGTAGCATTATTTAGGAGGCTTAGTGTTTCTGATAGTGACTTCCTCTCCTGGGTGCCCATACCTCGGCTAAGTCTGAGTTGCGGGTCTTTGGTCGGATCAAACGTCTTGTCTGCCTGAGTGTGATGTGTACGATGTCTGCCCACTCTCAACCTAGCCTTGGGGATGGGCGGTATACCGTATTTGACTATATACCAGTATTGATGCACGGACCGGTTTGGGTTTTTACTTTACCTTCTAGGGGTATTTCAATATTTGGTTTGTTAAATGTGATGTACCCCAAAAACAAAAAAATGTTCAGGAATCTGGGAGGGGGGAACCTCTTCATTCAGTATTCTGGAGATCTAGAAATCTATTTGCCGCCTTCACAATGTCAAGCTTCTTTTGATTTTTTATTAGTTTGACTAGTGCAATTTATCTCTTGCTCTATAAACACAACAAAGTCCACCTTCACTATTAGTGTGTTGGGATCCTTCTCCTGCATGGCTTCAATGCAGACTGTGGGACATCCACTACCTCTCTACTCACTCATTCAGCTATTTTCACTGCCTCCACATAGGACACCTGCTGGATGGGCCTGATCCTTGCTACTGTGACATCCTTCATCCATACAGGGCACTCCAGGAACTTGGGAACGTGATTCCCATCACAATTACAACAACATGCTTCATCTGACTCTTCAACTACGACATATTTATTCCTTAGACAAACACTTGCCACGTGTCCAAACTTTTACAATTGTAACACCGCAGCGGCTTCTGTACATAGGGTCTCACCGCATATCTCACATACCCAGGTTATACATAAGATGGGAGAACCAGTTCACCAAACGACAGTAAAACCTTCCGTCTATCATTCAATTTAATCGACGTGCGTCTACCTGGAATGTTATCCCTGAACCACTCAGCCTCTATGTCCAACGCCACACCAGTGATGACACTTTTAACCGGTGCCCTACTCTGAAAGTCATAGCCTTCCACATCGTAGGTCCACATCTTGTTGAGTCACAGAGCTTTCTCCTTTTGCGCTGTTGACACACGAAATCAGCATCATACCGCTCCTGGTCACTCAAACCAATTCCACTTTACCCAATTCATCCTTCACCATCTTTGAGACTGCTAACGGGTCACTCAAAAAAACATCCTTGCTGATGATTCCCACTCCAATCATAAACTGCTGTTCATTACCAACTTTAGCCCTTTTCACTCCACTGTTCTTTACCATCGTCCACTCATTCTCAACAACTGTACAGAGTCAATGTTCTTCACCATCGTCCAGTCAGTCTCAACAACTGTACTCGGGCCAAGAGAATCCCACAATGCTTCCTCCATTGCTCCTCCAGTCATCCCCGGATTCCCTCGCTCTTTGCTGTGAAAGATGTGAGTTTCTCGATGTAGCATCTATATTGTTCTCATTCCAGCACATCTGTTGCTTCGAAAAACTTTTTCTCCCTTTCGTCTGCACTACTTGCCACCATTTCCTTCTCTTGGATGTCTCCATCACCCTCCTAACCTGTCAATAATTCCTCCCTGGTTTATTAGTTGGTAGTCATGAAAAAAACAATGTATTCAAGGTGCTGCACATTCTATTCCAGCTCTAGAATTTGAATAGTCATTATGTTTCCATGATTTCAATAGTTCACCATTTAACTAAGCCTATAATGTGAACACCAAGGATGTGGATACCAAGGAACTTGAAGCTCTCAACCTGCTCCACTACAGCCCCGTCGATGAGAATGGGGGCGTGCTCTGTCCTCTTTTTCCTGTAGTCCACAATCATCTCCTTAGCCTTGATCACATTGAGGGAGTGGTTGTTGTCCTGGCACCACACGGCCAGGTCTCTGACCTCTTAGCTATAGGCTCTCTCATCGTTGATCAGGCCTACCACTGTTGTGTCATTGGCAAACTTAAGGATGGTGTTGGAGTCGTGCCTGGCCGTGCAGTCATGAGTGAACAGGGAGTACAGGAGGGGACTGAGCACGCATCCTTGAGAGGCCCTTGTGTTGAGGATCAGCGTGGCGTTTGTGTTGTTACCTACCCTTACCAACTGTGGGCGGCCCGTCAGGATCCAGTTGCAGAGGGAGGTGTTTAGTCCCAGGGTCCTTAGCTTATTGATGAGCTTTGAGGGCACTATGGTGTTGAACGCTGAGCTGTAGTCAATGAATAGCATTCTCGCATAGGTGTTCCTTTTGTCCAGGTGGGAAAGGGCAGTGTGGAGTGCAATAGAGATTGCATCATCTGTGGATCTGTTCGGGCGGTATGCAAATTGGAGTGGGTCTAAGGTTTCTGGGATAATGGTGTTAATGAGTGCCATGACCAGCCTTTCAAAGCACTTCATGGCTACAGATGTGAGTGTTATGGGTTGGTAGCCATTAAGACAGGTTACCTTAGTTTTCTTGGGAACAGGGACTATGGTGGTCTGCTTAAAACATGTTGGTATTACATTCTCGGACAGGGAGAGGTTGAAAATGTCAGTGAAGACACTTGCCAGTTGGTCAGCGCATGCTCGCAGTCCACATCCTGGTAATCCATCTGGCCCTGCGGCCTTGTGAATGTTGACCTGTTTAAAGGTCTTACTCACATTGGCTGCGTAGAGCGTGATTACACAGTCTTCCGGAACAGCAGGTGCTCTCATTCATGTTTTAGTGTTATTTGCTGTAGTTTAGCTCATCTGGTAGGCTTGTGTCACTGGGCAGCTCTCGGCTGTGCTTCCCTTTGTAGTCTGTAATAGTTTGCAAGCCCTGCCACATCCAATGAGCGTCAGAGCCGGTGTAGTACGATTGGATCTTAGTCCTGTATTGACGCTTTGCCTGTTTGATGGTTCGTCGGAGGGCATAGCGGGATTTCTTATAAGCTTCCGGGTTAGAGACCCGCTCCTTGAAAGCGGCAGCTCTAGCCTTTAGCTCAGTGCAGATGTTGCCTGTTGCCTGTAATCCATGGTTTGGGGTATATACGTACAGTCACTGTGGGGACGACGTCATCTATGTACTTATTGATGAAGCCAGTGACTGATGTGGTGTATTCCTCAATGTCATCGGAAGAATCCCGGAACATGTTCCAGTCTGTGATAGCAAAACAGTCCTGTAGCTTAGCATCTGCTTCATCTGACCACTTTTTTTATAGACCGAGTCACTGGTGCATCCTGCTTTAATTTTAGCTTGTAAGCAGGAATCAGGAAGACAGAATTATGGTCAGATTTGCCAAATGGAGGGTGGGGGAGAGCTTTGGAAATCTTAGAAATTTGGTAAGACGGATTTAAGTTTCCCTGCATTATTTTATATTTATTTATTTCACCTTTATTTAATCAGGTAGGCTAGTTGAGAACAAGTTCTCATTTGCAACTGCGACCTGGCCAAGATAAAGCAAAGTCCCCGGCTACTAGAAGTGCCGCCTCTGGGTGAGCGTTTTTCTGTTTGTTTATGGCAGAATACAGCTCATTCAATACGGTCTTAGTGCCAGCCTCAGTCTGTGGTCGTATGTAAACGGCTACGAAAAATACAGATAAACTTGGGAGGTAGATTGTGTGGTCTACAGCTTATCATGAGATACTCCTTAGACTTCCTTAGATATCGTGCACCAGCTATTATTTACAAAAATACATAGTCCGCCGTTCCTTGATGGGTAGGCTATTGTACAACACCCAGAGCTATTTTCCTTTATTCAGGACATTGAGAATGACAACACATTACAGAGTAGCCTAGTGGGATTATTCACAAAAGTATCTGGTATCTTTACATTTTTCACCTGAAATATTAAATGATTTATAGTCCTAGGTCTATGTTGTTGTTTGGTGAAGTTATGGGTCCTACAGTAGGTCTATGTTTTTGTTTGATGAAGAAATGGGTCCTACAGTAGATCTATGTTATTGTTAGGTGAAGTTATGTGTCCTGCAGTAGGTCTATGTTATTGTTAGGGGAAGTTATGGACCAATTTGCAAATAGTGTACAAACACTCATTGTCAGGCTGATGGAAAAGCTAGCATTTTACTGGTTGAAGTGTTTTTTTAAGTATAAAGCGGTTGATTTGCAATGATGACACAAACATTATATTAAGCAGGACATTCCAACAAGCCTTATAATTATAATCCAAAGTAGTGTGAAATGCACTCATAACCAACCTGGAAATGGAGGTTACTCCCCTGAGTTTTCCCACATTCCCATTCAGAATACATTGTGAAAAACTAAAATCTTTGCTCACCATTTTTGCTCCAGGCAGATAAACTACATCCATAACTAGTGGTTTCCTCATTAGCAGGGAGGAGTTTCTACAACCAGATTGTGTGGGCATCTCCCTCGTGCCGCAATTTTAGCAAACACAGAAAGGGTCCTGTATTGGAGACCAAAAGTCATCTGGCACACTGCTTAGTGTTTCAACAACATGAATAACTTATTTCTAGCCTACAATCATCGATGTTACTACTAATGTGAAAACAAGACAAAATATGACTATTCTTGCTCATTTTAAGACATTTGTCAAATAATTTGAACATTCATTACAGACGTCAATTGTTGTACAACATCATGGCTACGCTGTTGGCATCACCTTTACAGTGGATTTCCGCTGTTGTAGGCCTTTAACCATCTGTCTGACTTTGTTGACACAGGAGAGAGACGTGACTATCGTGGATCCTCTGGGGAGCCTCAACAACATCATGATGCTGAAGACACAGAGAAGTCTCTCTCCAGATCAGAACACCTCAAGAAACACCTGCAGAGATCCACAGGGAAGAGAACTCACTGCTGCTCTGACTATGGGAAGAGATTCACCTCCTCAACAGGCATTAAAATTCATCAGAGAATCAACACAGGAGAGAAACCTTATAGCTGTGATCAATGTGGGAAGAGTTTTGTTCGATCTGGCCATATGACATTACACCAGAGAATACACACAGGAGAGAAACCTTTTAGCTGTAATCAATGTGGGAAGAGTTTTGCTGCATCTAGCAGTCTGACTCTACACCAGAGAACACACACAGGAGAGAAATCGTTTAGCTGTGGTCAATGTGGGAAGAGTTTTACCTCATCTAGCAATCTGACTCTACACCAGAGAACACACACAGGAGAAAAATCTTATAGCTGTAATCAATGTGGGAAGAGGTTTGCTGCATCTAGCAGTCTGACTCTACACCAGAGAACACACACAGGAGAGAAACCTTTTAGCTGTGGTCAATGTGGGAAGAGTTTTACCTCATCTAGCAGTCTGACTCTACACCAGAGAACACACCCAGGAGAGAAAGTAGTAGCAGTATTTTAATGATGTCACAATGTAGAAGCCTAAACGTTTGCCCCCTTATCAATTGATTTCAGCATGATATGGATATTAGCCTCAGGGGGAAATCCAGGCTCTGAAATGGAAGAGTACTATTTCTGTGATTTAACAAAAAGTGACTAACAAAAAAATAGTTGTGTTACACTTACCACGTTGGTGACCCACTGGAATCAAGATGCAACACTTAAAAATGTAGCTAGCTGTTTTCTACAAATTGTCCTCTAACCAGGGATGTACACATTTCTCCCAGATTCCATGTGGTTTCTGAGCTGTTAGTTTTAACAGGACGTGCAACCCCATCTCCCTTCTCTCGCACAAATGATTTTAGCCTGATATCGAAGAGTTATGACAAATAAGTGTTGTGTTCCTTTGTTTAAAAACCCCTAAATGTAAATGCATCATTCCAAATGTAGCTGACTGTCTTCTGCAGGTTGTTCTCTAATCAGTCGAGGTAAAAGATATCTCCCATTTCCATGTGGTTTTTTAGTTGTGCTAGTTTCAACAGCACGTACAACCTGATTTCCACGCTAATCGATATCAGTGATTTATTGTTACTTGTCAAAACAAAAAAATTTTTGGTGCTTGTGTCCATGGTGAGGACAACTTGGTTTCTGATTGTCTCAAGGTTGGGCAGTCAAAAGGTTTTGTGTTTTGCGTTTAGCCAGTGAGTTGCCATGGATCTTATTTTGACTGCATGTTTTTCCGTTTTGGAGATGAGTTTTGTTTGGGCTCGTTCCAAGTGGACGAGAGTTCTAGAAGCTAGTGGGGGAAAAAATCGTTTTTTCTTGTTTTTAATTGTTGACAGCCAGTAGACACCATGTTTATATTGGTGAAGCATTGTAGTTGATTATAATGTGAAATAAAAGTTGTTTTCTGTTGGTGGTAAGCATTCTCTTAAGGTGTTACAGTCTTTGGTTTTTCCATTTATATTTTGAGGTTTGGATTTTAGCACGTATGGTGCACTGATTGGTGTCACGTTGTTTGTCAGTATGTGTTACACCTGTCCATCTCGTTAGTGGGAAGGTGTTTCACCTGAGCTGGTCCAGGTTCTATTTATGAGTGTCTGGCCCAGTGCTCCAGTTGCCTTGATAGATGTGGAGAGTCAACACCTTTAGTTGCACTACCTTTTTTGGTTTGCTTCCTGTTTTTCAGTTTGGTGTGGGTTTTTCTTTTGTTTCTGATTTAGTGGGTCTCATGGTGGGTGTCTTTTAGGTCCCAGTTGTTGTTACTAGTCAACTTTCAGTGGACACCGAGAGCAAAACTGCAAGATTATGTTATAATACTTGCATCAAATGGTTGTTTTATGCAACAGAGGGTTCTTAGAACTATTGTGTCTGTGTGTTCTACTGAGGATGGGCCTCTGGGAGATAACACTGACAGGAGATTTACAATGTCTTTTGGGCGATAAAACCTAAAGAGACCGCATTCCAGAACATGAGTTAATGTTTCTGTTCTATATGGTACCAGGGAGAGATGACCTCAGGGCCAGACCCTGGTCTCTACACAAAGAGTACTGTTTTTACAGCAGATACTAATTCTCAGCAGACAGTATCTTTCATACAAATCTTAACCTTGTGACCCGTTCTATACATCTGTTGTTCATCATGTAGGTTGAAAGGGGTGTATCTTGGCTATAAAAGACCTTTGTACTTTTGTCTCTGGGCTCTCAAGGAATCATCTGGGGGTGATTCGTCGACCAGCCATCATTATCGTAGAGCACTCAATTGATTCACTTTATATGTGTACGTTGTATTGACCTGCTCCCTTATAAGTGAATAAATATTTATTTTAAGAATAACTCTGACTTTTGTGATAAGTTTGTCTCCTCATTTGATATTAAAGAAATTAACAACCACATTTGGCGATGGGGATGTGAATCTTCACTTGGTGACTGACGACCTGGGTAAATGGTGCACGAGGGATCCCTCAATCTTGGGAGACCACACTTCGGGAACGGCGCAGGTGGACCCACCTTTGATCTGAGTGGATACCACATCTCGAACGTAGTTTTAAAAAAAGAATGAGGTGAGTGAAACACAAAGTGTAGTTTTTAGAAAAGCCTCATAGGCTGAGTGTGTTTTCCTGTGTGAGGGGGTGACCTTGGAGGTGTAAACAAGGCCGAGGCAGTAGGCTCTGAGTGTGTATTTCTGTGTGAGGGGGGCACCCTGGAGGTGTAAACAGGGCCCAGTCAGGAGGCTCTGAGGCTGTCAGCTATCTGTATGAACTGGATGAAAACTAGTAAGCTAGCTAACGGTACTGTACTGTAGCTCATACAACGACAACGGTCAAACCCGGCTTTCTAATATTTACGTTAATTAGCTATAGTAACGTTATGGAAGCTATTCACAGAAAACCATAATTGTCTTCGTTATTCATTATTAGTATGTTATATTATTCTATAAATTATTTCGATACATATTCAGAGCCAAACATCAACCCAACTTAACCTTTTTAACTGTTGTCGCATCCAAACTTGTCACCAGAGTTTTCAGTTGTAATTGCGAAGTTCCTGGAAGAAGTCCAGCAACAACGGAGGCTCCTCGATGAACCCACCTTCTAACAAGTTCTTTGAAGAACCTTATGGGGCTGTTTTTCATTGACCAACAACCCTACGGTTCTTAGGGGATCTGAAAAGAACTCCAGTTGAACCGTTCATTTTTAGTGTATTCGGCTCTATTTACTCTCAGATTCAAACATGCTGATTAGCATCAACGATCAAGTCAGCTGCTGCTGCTCCAATACAGTATGAGGTGAGACGGTGAACTGATGTTGAACTGGGCAGTCAGCTGCTGCTGCTCCAATACAGTATGAGGTGAGACGGTGAACTGACGTTGAATCATAATGATTAAGTTAATTAAAATGAATTAGTGAAACTGTTAAAAAAGAGTATATGGCATATTAAATATATTACTCTATTGTTATCATAAAGAAACATCATGGAATATTGTACATCATATTAGCATCAACATACATTATTGTTTCATTAAATTTCACATAATAAGGATATTTCTATTTTCAAGTACAGAAGTCAGAACCCATCACCTGTTATGTAAAAGAGACAGAATAATGCACAATGGTCAATGCTATCTGGGATCCTTGGGACATCCCTACCCTGACCTTAATCCCTACCTTAACCATTTTAAATGTCAAATTCAATGGGCTAGGGACGTCTCAAAGATGTATCTCTACCTGAAAATACATGATCTAAGTGATTGATAGTTGGTATTCAGCAGTCATAAAGCCTAATTTACTTTAATGAACTACTAAAATAGTGATTTTGTCAGACAGCATAGACAGCAGCTCTACACTTTGACTGACTGATCCATTCATTCTTCCATCCCTCCTCAGCCTTCCTCTCTGAAGGCGCAGTGAGGGTGGAGCTCAGTCAGAGAGCTGTTGAGGGACTGGTTGGGAAGAACACTTCTACAGCCAGAGAGGTGAGAGGTCACACATGGTTTAGATGGTAAATATTTATGTCCCCTTAGCGTTTCATCACGTCAGCAAAAATTAATATGTTTATTTAGATTAGTGCAAATTGTCCACTGATATTGGTGTAATTTCTCACCCCTTTTGGCTGTATGAACGTGAATTTCCCCTCAGGCACACACATTTGTTCTTTGATATTATGAAGGTAATTTGTGAAGAATGTACTTTTCCTCACATCTCTTCACATTGCTTATGCATATTCAGTGGCCTGACTGCATCCAGACTATGTCAAAGGCCCATCCTGGTAGATCTGAACCTAATGCAGCTTGGAGTGATCAGATGACAAAAGTCACATTTAGGTGCCAGGTGTAACTGAGGCCGTAGATGCTTCTTTGCCATTACTTTGTGTTTTATATAATATGACTAAATGTGTTTCTTTCTTTGTTACAGGGGCAGTCAAGAAATGGAACAGCAAGGCCACAGAACATGACATAAGCAGAGCTGTGGGAGACCACCTCAAGCCCCTGGTGGTGATTACCACTCCACCACGCCTTCAGCAGGCTTGAAAAGTGGGATTGATCCATTTGTTTGTTTCAGTTTTCAGTAGTTGAATCCTTAGACGTATAGTTGATTTCAACAAATGAACTGGGTTGGTTGAAAGGTGATACTAAACGTACATACAATGCACTATTTTGACAGCGGAAGATACACTGAATTTATATTCTTTTTCATACTAAGATATGTGTTGCTTTTGCACGAGTCTGTTGATTGGTCAGTCATTGGGTTAATATGTTCAAAACAAGCTTTATTTATACAGCACATTTCAGACATGGATGCAATGGCTTCACAGGAAAAAAACGAAAATAAACTATTTATACCACAAACATAAGTGGATAAAAAAACAAAGACTAATGAGCATCCTATGGAAATGCCATCGATTAAAATAGTAAGAATTGGATGCAATATCCAACCCAAAATATCAGCTTGTTTTACTACATTGTTTGTTGTTACGTTCCCCAGCAGGAAAACCAGAAATGTCCCTTAAATAGAAGAGGGAACTAACCACAACTAAACAGGTGAGGTACTGAAAGACACTATGGAGGTGTCCATTGAAAGTTGACTAGTAACAACAACTGGGACATAAAAGACACCCACCATGAGACCCACTAAATCTGCCCAAGAAGAGGCAAAGAAAAGAAAAACCCACACCAAACTTAAAGACAGGACGCAAACCAAAACGGTGGGGCAACTAAAGGTGTTGACTCTCCACATGTATCAAGACAACTGGAGCACTGGGCCAGACACTCTTAAATAGAACCTGGACCAGCTCAGGTGAAACACCTTCCCACTAATGACATGGACAAGCCAGCACAGGTGTAACACATTGACTAACGAGGTGACAATCAGTGCACCCTACGTGCTAACGAGCTATACGTGCTAACGAGCTATACGTGCTAACGAGCTATACGTGCTAACGAGCTATACGTGCTAACGAGCTATACGTGCTAACGAGCTATACGTGCTAACGAGCTATACGTGCTAACGAGCTATACGTGCTAACGAGCTATACGTGCTAACGAGCTATACGTGCTAACGAGCTATACGTGCTAACGAGCTATACGTGCTAACGAGCTATACGTGCTAACGAGCTATACGTGCTAACGAGCTATACGTGCTAAAGTCCAACCTCAAAACATAAATGGAAAAAACAAAGCTGTAACAACTTCCCCCTTAAGACAACAAATATATCCTAGATTTTTGTTGGACAAGTTTGCTCACCGCCAACAGAAAACAACTTCCATTTCACATTATAATCAACTACAATGCTTCACCTTCTACAATATAAACATGGTGTCTACTGGCTGTCAACAATTAAAAACAGGAAAAAACACATTTCTAAATATATATATATATTTCTACTATCTTAATTTTTGAAAAACTCACTAGCTTCTAGAACTCTCGTCTTCCTAAAACTCACTAGCTTCTAGAACTCTCGTCCCACTTGGAAAGAGCCCAAACAAAACTAATCTCCAATACAGAAAAACGTGCAGTCAAAATAAATTGTGATCCATGGTAATGCACTGGCTAAACGCAAAACACGAATCTTTTTGACTGCCCACATCTGAGACAATCAGCAACCAAGTTGTCCTTACCACAGACGTGTCTGATTTCAAGAGGAAACTCCTGCAATATCCGTAGTAACTTTCCACCTCACTGCAGAGCTTCTCTCTCTTTTCCAGGTTCACGAGATAGGTATGTTGTTGGATCGGGGCCCAGTCCCCAATGTCATGCTCTAGTACATTTGGGTTGGCACATCTGAGAATGAACCCTGATATTCTAAAAGCAGGGCAACAATGTCAATATAATTGTACCCAAAAATTGTCACTTGGTTGCATTAATAATTATTACTAAATATTACATGAATTGTCAATCTCAAAACCAAATGTACATTAATATGTATTGGCAATAATTCACTTAATGGTGAAGCATGGAATAATAATACAGGCTGGATGTCTTTTGTCAAGCTGAATGTTTGAAATATGAGTCATGCTTATTCAGTAGTGGAATGAAGACAATTAGCACTTGAATGTTGTCAAGAAATACTGGAGTGATGTAAGATTGTTAATAAAATGTATTATTATTGTTACAGACCAATTTAATATATAACGTCTATGTGTACAGACTGCAAGTATTTTGAAATTAAGTTGTTTTCAAGTCACTGAAACAACCACCCACATTGTGAAATTATTAAAATACTCCTTCTACAATGTTAAAACATTCTACATTGTGACATTATTTCATTGATATCATTACATTTACATTTTAGTCATTTAGCAGACGCTCTTATCCAGAGCGACTTACAGTAGTGAATACATACATTTCATACATTTTTTTTTAATATATATATTTTTTTGTACTGGCCCCCCGTGGGAATCAAACCCACAACCCTGGCATTGCACACACCATGCTGGCGTTGCAACCACCATGCTCTACCAACTGAGCCACAGGGAAGACATCATGAAACAACTCCTTCATGCATGTACTTTCTGATGTTTGATCAGAGATCTTTTATCAGAGTATCTCTTGTCACATTGAAAACAGCTATGAGATTTCTCTCCCTTATGTGTTCTCTGGTGTGATTCCAGGCTGTAAAGCCTCTTCCCACATTGAGCACAACTAAACGATTTCTCTCCTGTGTGTGTTCTCTGGTGTACCTTCAAATTTTGAGATGAAACAAAACTCTTCCCACATTGATCACAGCCATAAGATTTCTCTCCTGTGTGTGTTCGCTGGTGTCTTTTCAGGCTGCTTGACTGAGTAAAACTCTTCCCACATTGATTACAGCTATAGGATTTCTCTCCTGTGTGTATTCTATGGTGTACAGTCATATCGCTAGATGTAACAACACTCTTCACACATTGATTACAGCTAAAAGGTTTCTGTCCTGTGTGTGTTCTCTGGTGTACAGTCAGTTGGCTAGCTGTAACAAAACTTTTCCCACAATGATCACAGCTATATGGTTTCTCTCCAGTGTGTATTCTCTGGTGTGATTTCAGGCAGCTTGACAGAGTAAAACCCTTCCCACATTGATCACAGCCATAAGGTTTCTCTCCAGTGTGTATTTTCTGGTGTGATTTCAGGTTGCTTGGCCGAGAAAAACTCTTCCCACATTGATCACAGCCATAAGGTTTCTCTCCATTGTGTATTCTCTGGTGTGATTTCAGGTTTTGTAGCAGAGTAAAACTCCTCCCACATTGATCACAGCCAAAAGGTTTCTCTCCTGTGTGAATTCTTTGATGTATTTTAAGGTCTGATGAAGAGCCGAATCTCTTCCCACAGTCAGAGCAGCTGTGAGATTTCTCTCCAGTATGAATTCTCAGGTGTACTTTTAGTGAATTTGATCTTGAGAAACATTTCCCACAGTCAGAGCAGCAGTAAGATTTCTCTCCTGTGTGAATTCTCAGGTGTATTTTAAGGTCTGATGAAGATTTGCAACGTTTCCCACAGTCAGAGCAGCAATGAGATTTATCACCTGAGTGAATTCTCTGATGCACTTTTAGTGAATCTGATCTTGAGTAACTCTTCCCACAGTCAGAGCAGTGGTGAGATTTCTTTCCAGTGGGTCTCTGCTGGTGTTTCTTGAGGTGTTCTGATGTGGAGAGACTCTTCTCTGCCTCGTCAGCATCATGATGTTGTTGAGGCTCCCCAGAGGATCCACGATATTCACATCTCGCTCCTGTGTGAACGACAGTCAGACAGATGGTTAAAGGCCCACAACAGCAGAAATCCAATATTTATTTGAGGTAAAAGGTGATGCCCAGAGCGTACCCATGAAGTTGTACAATTGACGCCTGTTAAAACCTCTCTAGGGTAAGCGGGATGAAATCGTCCCCCCTAGTCAACAGCCAGTGGAATCGAGTGGCGCGATATTCAAATACCTTAGAAATGCTATTACTTCAATTTCTGAAACATATGACTATTTTACACCATTTTAGAGACAAGACGCTCCTTTATCTAACCACATTGTCCGATTTCAAAAAGGCTTTACAACGAAAGCAAAACATTAGATTATGTCAGGAGAGTACCCAGCCAGAAATAATCACACACACATTTTTCAAGCTAGCATATAATGTCACAAAAACCAAAACCACAGCTAAATGCAGCACTAACCTTTGATCTTCATCAGATGACACTCCTAGGACATTATGTTATACAATACATGCATGTTTTGTTCAATCAAGTTCATATTTATATCAAAAACCAGCTTTTTACATTAGCATGTGACGTTCAGAACTAGCAAACATACCGAAAACTTCCGGTGAATTTACTAAATTACTCACGATAAACGTTCACAAAAAACATAACATTTATTTTAATAATTATAGATACAGAACTCCTTTATGCAATCGCGGTGTCCGATTTTAAAATAGCTTTTCGGTGAAAGCACATTTTGCAATATTCTGAGTAGATAGCCCGGCCATCATGGCTAGCTATTTTGACACCCACCAAGTTTGGTACTCACCAAACTCAGATTTACTATAAGAAAAATTGGATTACCTTTGCTGTTCTTCGTCAGAATGCACTCCCAGGACTTCTACTTCATCCACAAATGTTGTTTTGGTTCAAAATAATCCATAGTTATGTTCAAATATCCTCTGTTTTGTTCTTGCGTTCAAGACACTATCCGAACGGTGACGCGCGGACACGTATCGTGACAAAAAAATTCTAAATATTCCATTACCGTACTTCGAAGCATGTCAAACGCTGTTTAAAATCAATTTTTATGCTATTTTTCTCGTAAAATAGCGATAATATTCCGACCGGGAGACGTCTTTTTCGTTCAAAGACTGAAAATGTAAACATGGACTCTTCACGTGCACGTGCGCACCCGTCTCATTGTTCTCAGATCGACCACTATCCAAATGCGCTACTGTTTTTCAGCCAGAGACTGCAAAGTCATCATTCAACGTTCTGGCGCATTCTGAGAGCCTATGGGAGCCTTAGAAAGTGTCACGTTACAGCAGAGATCCTCTATTTTGGATAGAGATGGTGTAGAAGGCCAAGAAATGGTCAGAGAGGGCACTTCCTGTACAGAATCTTCTCAGGTTTTGGCCTGCCATATGAGTTCAGTTATACTCACAGACACCATTTAAATAGTTTTAGAAACTTTAGGGTGTTTTCTATCCAAATCAAACAATTATATGCATATTCTAGTTTCTGGGGAGTAGTAATAACCAGATTAAATCGGGTACGTTTTTTATCTGGATGTGAAAATACTGCCCCTACCCTAAAGAGGTTATTAAATTATATGACAATTGTCTTGTTTTCTCATTTTCACAATAGTAACATCGATGATTGTAGGCTAGAAATAAGTTATTCAAGTTGTTGAAACGTTAAGCACTGTGCCAGACGACTTTTGGTCTCCAATATAAGCCCCTACCTGTGTTTGCTAAAATTGCAGCACGAGAGCAAAGCACACACAATTTGGTTGCAGAAACTCCTTCCTGCTAATGAGGAAGCCGCCAGTTATGGATGTAGCATATCTGCCTGGAACAAAAATGGTGAGTAAAGATTTTAGTTTTTCACAATGTATTCTGAATATTACAGCGCACTATCAGCACAAGATCAGGAGTGCTACTCAAGGAAACTCACATTAAGCTCTGTGTCTATTCACTAATTCACCACCGTGGGGGAAAACTCAGGGGAGTTCTCATAGGCTGACAGCAAATATAGCCTCCATTTCCAGGTTAGAGTGCATTTCACACCACTTTGAATTATAACTGTAAGGCTCGTTTGAATGTCCTGATTAATATAATGTTTGTGTTATTGTCGAAAATGTACTACTTTATATTTAAAAACGACTTCAACCAGTAAAATGCTCTTTGGCTAGTTTTCCATCAGCCTGACAATGAGGGTTTGTACACTAAGTGTTAAACAAATTGGCCCATAACTTCACCTAACAACAACAGACCTACTGTAGGACCCATAACCTCACCTAACAACATAGACATACTGTAGGACCCATAACTTCACCTAACAATAACATAGACCTACTGTAGGACCCATAACTTCACCTAACAACAACATAGACCTAGGACTATAAATCATTTAATATTTCAGGTGAAACATGGAAACTAAAATGTCTGTCATGGCATTTCATAACCAGATAATTTTGTGATTAATCCCACTCGGCTACTCTATAATGTGTTGCCATTCTAAATGTCCCGAATAAAGGAAAATAGCTCTGAGCTAAGTATCTCCGTGTCCAAACAGACTAACGAGACCCTACTGTAAATAAAGCAGACAATAACACATTTTAAACATCAATTTGTTAGGGATGTTGGATCCAACGTGGAGCACGGCATAACTGTCTTTACCAGAGTAATGAATGAAGAAGCACTTTGGTTGTTGTTGCATGTCGTGAGGTTTGTCATGTGACTGTCATTCAGAAAATGATTTCCTGGATCAACTGATGATAGTTGAACATGTGACTAACTAAACAGCTACAGTATTAAGAATTATGTGTAATTATTGAAGAACCACGTTAATGACAGTATCAATTTGGGTGTTGTCAATCAACTTAAGGTGACTCTCAGTTACAACCATTGGATTTAGCAAACTCTGAAATGATTTAGGATTTCTGTGCCCATGAAAACTGTTTTCCCAGCGTAACATAAGGAGACACTAAATGTTACGTAGTTAGAGTGCATTTCAGAGATCTGAGCACAAAAAAACTGTCCCACAGCAAGACCCAGTATTTAAGTTGAAGTTCATCATATGACAAGCTTAACGTTATGACTATAACTACTGTTCCCTGAAGGAGGGAAACTAGGTACAACATACTATTAAATCCGTGCCTCGCTGGAAGCCTCGGCTTCCACAGGTGATGAGCGTGAGGCTCGGATTTATTTCTTCAATGTAATACCGCTCTGCACCGACCCAGGAAGGGGTGGGGCCAAACAGGTGTTGTACCTTGTTTCCCTCCTTCAGGGAACAGTAATTATAGTCATAAAGTTACACTCCCTTTCAGTCGGTCAACTTCAGTACAGCATACTATGGGGAAATAGAATCATTCCCCATGCCGACCCAAACGGATACTAAATGAAACGGCCCATGGCAGACCACCCAGACCTGACCCCGCAAGATGTGTCAGTTTTGTCAATTTATTCATTGTCTTTTGTATGAAACACTCCTGTCAATGTGCTGAGTAAGGACGCGCACCTGATTACGCATATAGAAGTAGGACTAGTCTACCTGTCCTGCGTGCAAATGTAGGCCTATAAATGTGCCCATTTGGGGATGTCTGATAGTATTTCTGATTGTCTTAACGCACCACCACTAATGAGCTGAGGAGCTTCTCAAAGCAAATTTCTCTTCACCTCAAACAGCAAGTAAACAAAGTCTTATTAAAATCAATTGCAAATGAGAATAGTTCTTTAAAGTATTTGTAAAATATGTCCAGCTCTCACTCTTTCGATAACCACTCCGCATGAAAGGTAAAAATGTAATGCTCTGATCCAGTGGAAATGTCATAAAATACCTGATTACTTCTAATCCCTTGAACAAATAGCCGACAGCTGTATCTGTCCCAAACTCACTGGAGCAGGAAACTGAGGGCCAAGAATATTTCATACAGCTTGCTATCGCGAGCTTCGGCCCGACCCAGTTGATTGCTGATAGATTGTTAAGTTTGTTGTAGACAGGCCATGTGCAGCCAATGTGATTTATAGGATATTTATTTTTATCGGGATATTTTCTACCTGCAGGCTGCAATGTTTTTATATCTTGGCTTTATGCAGGCTATTGTTACACAGTTGGCAATGGCAATAAAAGTTACTTTTAGATTTGCATAATTTAATGTACATTTAGATAGAATGTAGATTAATCACAGACAATGATTTTGAGATAATATTATAAATTCAATTAAACTGTTCCAGTAAAATGAACATATTAAAATCATAACTGGCACTCAGATCAGTAGAAAAGGTAAGATAAATTTGCACTCCAAATGTAGGTTGCCGACTGCTTGTGTAGCCTATTACCAGCAACGTCAAACTATATGATGGCCAGCAGGAGGTGGTGGTTCTGGAAGATTTTGTTTCTTCCTCTGGTTGGGCCATATTGATGTAATGGCATGAAAATAAATGCTGAAAATTATACAATGACTTATCAACAGCTCTAACAATTTGACCCCACAGGAAATCTTCACTGGCAATTATAGCATATACTATATAGCCCAGAAACCTGGTTAAACTATCATTATGACATCATGGATGAATTCTAGAATATACTATATAGCCTAGAAACCTGGTTAAACTATCATTATGACATCATGGATGGCCAGTCCTTGTATACATAGTGTAGTGAATTCAGGGGGTTGCCCTGAGCTGAACTCAAACCTGGGTCCAGTGACTGTCAAGCCAACACCTTATAACTGTTACGCCAAGATGTCTGAACTTCTTGATGAGGTCGCTAGGTGTTGGGTTACGGTTGCGACAATATCTTTCTCTATGAATTTGAGAGTGGTTACATTTCTCCAGCACCCATCCCTCAACTGTTTACCAAACCAAGTCTCTGGGCAGCCATTTTGTTGCTGTTTAAACCCTACGTTGTCCCTTTAAAAAAGCCACACAACAATCAATCAACCAATCTGCAGTTCAAACAATAACAAAGCTGTAATTCCACCACTGTTTTGGTAATAAGATGATGGATGGGGCTGGAGAAATGTAACTGGTCTCAAATGCATAGACAGACCTATGATGGAAGGACTGACCATCAATGATATCAACATTATAGTTTTAAACATGTTGAGGCGATACAGTGTTGATTTACATTGTTTCTAGACATTGGAGTAAAAAAAGCTTATTTGGGGTTCTGATGGGGTACAACAGTTGAACTAAGCTTATGAGGCATGTGTTATATTCCTCAAGAATCAATGGCTATAAATAAATATTTTAAAAGTCAAAATATTGATGTAGCAATTGAAGATTTACCCTTTAACACCACACATCAGTTCAACAACTGCAGAGTTTGTGCCTCTGTATTTAAGACAGTACTGACTAGTGTTAACCAGGGTCCGTTCATCCTTAGAATCATTGGATGCCTTAACATGCCTTTGGGAAACCGGGCCCAGATATCCAGTTTCCTCCTCTTCTTCCTCCACCTTTTTCACTCCAAAAACTGCATCCTCTATCTCTTCCTCCTCCTCTTTCACTCTGAACGCGTCTTCCTCTTCTTTTATTGAAACGTCTTTCACTTCTTCTTTCACTGTAACAGCCTCACCCTCTACTTCCTCCTCTTTCACGAGAGCTTCTTTCTCCGTCCAGCAGACCTCTTCTTTATCAGGAGGAGAGTAGCTTAGTAAACTCATGGTCGGGGATGTTCGCTAGCTAGCATTAGCGACTAGCCTAGTTCTAAGCTAACTTAGCAAACCAGCTAGCTGACAAACAACGTAAATATATAATTAAATGGGCCAACAAGTGCATACAACAGAAGTGTGTTTAATACACAGAGACTAATATACACCAAAACAGTGTAAATAGCGTGAATGTTGTAGCTATGTTTGCTAGAAAGCTACTGAGGTGTCTGACTAGCTGTTGTTGAAGGAGCGTCCCGTCCACTAGGTTATACGTCACACTGGCAGCATCGCCTGAACCTAAAATACGCACATCGCCATCTGCTGACTGGAGTGGGCAACGCAGTTGAGGAACCAAATGTTTATTTTTCATTTATTTCAGAAAAGTTGAATATTATATTAAGTCGTTCAAAGAGAAGCATGTGTTGATTGATTCGTGTTTAATGAGTGAGAAATTAAAACAAACTTTGCACCCACTACATATTTTCATTGAACCATACTTCTGACATGGATCAGTTTGACCCCAGAGGCATATCTTTTATCATAGCCAAAATGTGGTTTATTCAATTCTTCCAATTTTTCATGACTTTGTCAATCAACTTGTTCTTAATAAATCTAAATCATGGTTTAGTGTTTCTGTATCAATATGGACTTTTAACAAATTCAAATCCCAGCCAAAAGCACCTTTGATAAATAGGACATTTATTTCAAATCAAAATCACATTTTATTTGTCACATACACGTGTTTAGCAGATGTTATTGCGGGTGTAGCGAAATGCTTGTGGTTCTAGCTCCAACAGTGCAGTAATATCTGACAAGTAATATCTAACAATTTCACAACATATACCTAATACACACAAATCTAAGTATTTGAATCTAGGTTTCTCTGTAGACATGATCCATTCCACCAGAGGGTGGAGGGGCTCCTGTATCAGTGGTTTTGACCAGATAGACACCTGCAGACACACAGTATAGTGCCTTCCATGTACTCTCCTAAGATTGGACTTTTCTATACCACGTGACTGTGTACAAAACTGCCAATGGTAGAAAACTCTGCCAGTGGTAGAAAATTCTGCCAGAGGTAAAAAAAACTCTGCCAGTGGTATACAGTGCATTCGTTAAGTATTCAGACCCCTTCACTTTTTCCACATTTTGTTACGTTACAGTCTTATTCTAAAATTTAATACATTTTCCCCCGCATCAATCTACACACAATACCCCATAATGACAAACCAAAAATAGTTTTTTTGACATTTTTGCAAATGTATTTACTTAAGTATTCAGACCCTTTGCAATGAGACTCGAAATTGAGCTCAGATGCATCCTGATTCCATTGATCACCCTTGAGACGTTTCTACAACTTGATTGGAGTCCACCTGTGGTAAATTCAATTGATTGGACATGATTTGGAAAGGCACACACCTGTCTATATAAGGTCCCACAGTTTACAGTGCATGTCAGAGCAAAAATCAAGCCATGAGGTCAAAGGAATTATCCATAGAGCTCTGAGACAGGATAGTGTCGAGGCACAGATCTGGGGAAAGGTAGCAAAAAATGTCTACAGCATTGAAGGTCCCTGTCACGTTCGTTGGAGAAATGAGCGGACCAGGGCGCAGCGTGCGTAGAGTTCCAAATATTTATTTCAGTGAAACTTAAAACAACAAAGAATAAACGAATGTGCAGTACGTAGCACACATAGGCACTAAACAAAACAAAACAATATCCCATAAATGCAGATGGGAAAATGACCACATTAAGTATGATCCCCAATTAGAGGCAACGATCATCAGCTGCCTCCAATTGGGAACCATGCTCCCACCAACATAGAAATTTTAGACTAGAACACTCCCTAGTCACGCTCTGACCTATTGCACCATAGAGAACCCCAAGGGCTCTCTATGGTCAGGGCGTGACAGTACCCCCCCCCCCCCCAAACCTGAACCTGGATGGGGAGGGTTAGGGTGGGCAACTAACGTCGGTGGCGGCTCCGGTGCGGGACGTAGCCCTTGCTCAGACCGCGGATCTGGCCCTGAAGCCGGGCTGAACGCCGTGCCCGGACTGAGCACCGGCGCAGAGGAAGGCTCCGGCCATGGAGCGGGACTGGACGCCGTGCCTGGACTGATCACCGGTGCAGAGGAAGGCTCCGGCCATGGAGCGGGACTGGACGCCGTGCCTGGACTGAGCACCGGCGCAGAGGAAGGCTCTGGCCATGGAGCAGGACTGGACGCCATGCCTGGACTGGGCACCGGCGCAGAGGAAGGCTCCTGCCATGGCACCGGAAGCTCCGGGCCGTTGCCCGTCACTGGAGGCTCCGGGACCGTTGACCGTCGCTGGAAGCTCCGGACCGTTGACCGTTGCTGGAAGCTCTGGACTGTGAACCGTCACTGGAGGTTCCGGGCTGTAGACCGTCACTGGAGTCTCTGGACCGTGGACCGTCACTGGAGGCTCTGGACTGTGAACCGTCGCTGGAGGTTCCAGGCTGTAGACCATCGCTGGAGACTCCGGACTGTACACACTCACTGGTGGACGAGTGCGGGGAGCTGGCACAGGACGTACCGGGCTGGGAAGGCACACTGGAGGCCTGGTGCGTGGAGTCGGCACAGGTGGCACCGGACTGATGACACGCTCTTCAGGGCGAGTGCGGGGAGCCGGCACAGGTGGCACCGGACTGATGACACACTCTTCAGGGCGAGTGCGGGGAGCCGGCACAGGTGGCACCGGACTGATGACACACTCTTCAGGGCGAGTGCGGGGAGCCGGCACAGGTGGCACCGGACTGATGACACGCTCCTCAGGGCGAGTGCGGGGAGCTGGCACAGGACGTACCGGGCTGGGGAGGGGCACTGGAGGCCTGGTGCGTGGAGCTGGCACAGGTTTCACCGGACTGATGACACGCTCTTCAGGGCGAATGCCGTTCAGAATACACCTAACCAACATCTCTCTCCGATCTCCCTCCTCCAACAGCTCCATCGACTCACCAACTGTCTCTGGCTCTCTCCTCGGCTCAACCGACAGCCCCTTGTGCCACCCCCAAAAAAATCTTGGGGTTTCTGTGGCCGGGGACCCTGGTGTCATCGCTGTCCTCCTATACTCCTTGGCGACTCCCGCCAAGGAAGGGTCTCGCATCCACCCATTATTTCCTCCCATGTCCAGCTCTCCTCTACCTCCATGGTACGCGGCTTGGTCCTGTTGTGGTGGGATATTCTGTTACGTTCGTCGCATACATAATGAGCGGACCAAGGCGCAGCGTGAGTAGAGTTCCACATATTTATTAAAGTGAACCTTCAAAAAACAAAAAAGAATAAAAAACGTGAAGTCTGTAGCGCACATAGCACTAAACAAAACCAAAACAGCTATAAATGATGGGTTATGAATTAACAGGTATAAATTATGGGTTATGGATTAACAGGTATAAATTATGGGTTATGAATTAACACATCCCCTGCAAGCCCAGACATTTCAATACATTCAGGATTTCTTAAGGTCCATGTGCAATGTATATGGTTATCTCTCTCTCCCTCTCTTCTTTAGCAAGCAGCCATGTTGTTGTCATTCCACTAGGGACCTGTTTTCAGCATTTTAAGTCTCCAGTCAATAACCGGTGCACTGGAATTATCTCTCAACACATGTACTGCACTGGAATTAACCCTCTACACCAGGGGTGTCAAACGTCCGGCCCATGGGCCGGATCAGGCCCGCAAAGGGGTTTAATCCGGCCCGCGAGATGATTTTGTAAAGTATAAAAATGAGAGGCAATTTTTCAATAAAAGAAACTGCTGTTACAATTGCGTCCACTGGATGGCGCAATAGCAATTGTGTTAAGCAAGCAAACTGTTTATACCGGAGCAGAGCAAGTAGGTCAAGCAAGTGCAGCCAGTCCGGATGAGCTACTTTGTTTTGCCCGCGATATTTATTACGGCTTCTACTTTTAACATTATGTGCTTTGGCACCCTCATTACCCCAATATGTCTCTGTCAAAAAAGAGAAAAGTGGACGCAGAGTGTTCCAAGAAAAATGGTCATCCTCCTATTTATTCACGGAATTGAATGGGAAAGCTGTATGTTTGGTGTGTTCACAGCATGTTGCAGTGCTGAAAGAGTATAACCTTCGTCGCCACTATGTGAGTCTTCATGCCGACAAATATGACAACTTTCAAGGACAGCGGAGAAGAGAGAAGGTGAATGAACTGTTGGCGGGTCTGAAGAAACAGCAGTCTGTGTTTACTCACAGCCGAGACATCAGTGACGCTGCAGTGAAAGCTAGCTACCTCATTGCTAATGAAATCGCAGTGGCTTCAAAACCATTTAGTGAGGGTGAATTTGTAAAAACATGCATGATGAAGGCAGCGGAGATTGTGTGCCCTGAAAAGCGCCAGGCTTTTGCAAATATCAGCCTGACAAGAAACACAGTTGCAGACAGGATTTCCGATCTTTTAGTGGATTTGGACAGCCAGTTGAAGCAAAAAGTAAAGCCATTTATTGGGTTTTCAGTTGCAATTGATGAAAGCACGGACATTACAGATGTTGCACAACTGGCCATTTTCATCCGCGGAGTTGATGACACATTGACCGTCACCGAGGAGTTCGTGGAGTTGGTGCCGATGACAGATACAACGACAGCAGCTGATATTTTCACCGCACTCGTCGGCGCGCTGGACAGGGTCGGAGTGGACTGGTCCCGCGCTGTCAGCCTGGCTACAGATGGTGCGCCCTCAATGATCGGGAAAAAAGCAGGTGTTGTGACAAAGTTCAGAGAGAAAGTGCAATCTGCAAATGGAGGACGTGATTTTTGGACTTTTCACTGTATTTTGCACCAGGAGGCTTTGTGTTGCAAGTCATTAAAGATGGATAACGTCATGAAGGTGGTCATCCAAACTGTTAATTTCATCTGATCCAGAAGCCCTCACCGTCAGTTTGACAGCCTTCTCAGAGAGAAAGACCACATCTATGGCCTGCCATACCACACTGAGGTAAGATGGTTAAGCCGAGGTGCTGTGCTTTGGCGTTTCTTTGATTTACGAGAAGAAATTGAACAGTTCATGGAAGAAAAGTGCAAACCAGTGTTAGAATTTCATTCTGCAGAATGGATGCAGGACCTTGCATTTATGGTGGATGTTACAGAGCACCTGAATAACTTGAACAAACAGCTGCAAGGGCGCAACTGTCACGATTCCCACCGACGGTGGCGCCCCCTCCTGCTCGGGTGGCGCTCGGCGGTCGTCGTCACCGGCCTATTAGCCACTACCGATCCCTTTTTGGTTTTCCCTTTTTTTGGTTTTGGGCACCTGTGGCCAATTAGCTATTAGAGGGGGTATTTAGTTTAGCTGGCCCGTCTGTTGTTTGTGCGGGATTAATTTGTGTTCATTGACGACGTGTTGTTCGTCGGCTTTACCTGGTCGTCTATTTTGTATTTTATTCCCTATGGTTGGGAAATTTTGTTTATCCTGTGTTATTAAAAACACCACTCCCTGTGTTCGCTACTCCTGCGCCTCATTCCTCCTACCCGACTACCGAAGCCGTTACAGAATCCCGCACCACTGAAAAAGGCATGGAATCAGCGGGAGCAGCGGGCACTCCTCTTCCCTCGATGGAGGAACGTGTGCTTCACCACACTACGGTCCTACACCGCATCGGATCAGCGATGGACCAGATGATGGGGAGGATGGACCGATGGGACAGAAGTGGAATCCTCTCTCCACCTCCACCTCCTCCGATACAGACACCTTCTCCTCCCACTACGTCTGGCTCTGGCGCGCTTCGTTTGGCGCTCCCAAGGGAGTACGATGGTGCGGCGACTGGGTGCCAGGGGTTTTTGCTCCAGCTTGAGCTGTACCTGGCCACCGTCAGACCTGCTCCCACAGGAGAGGAGAGCGGGAGTGCCCTCGTTTCCTGCCTGACGGGCCGGGCTCTGGAATGGGCTAATGCGGTCTGGAACAGCCCAGACTCGGCGAGGGACCACTATCCAGAGTTCACCCGCCGCTTTCGGGCCGTGTTCCACCACCCTCCAGAAGGAAGAGCGGCGGGTGAACGGCTGTTCCACCTCAGGCAGGAGACGAGGAGTGCTCAGGACTTCGCGCTGGAGTTCAGGACCTTGGCTGCTGGGGCGGGGTGGAACGACAGGGCCCTCATAGACCACTACCGCTGCAGTCTCCGGGCGGACGTCCGCAGGGAGCTGGCCTGTCGGGACACAGCTCTGTCCCTTGATGAGCTTATAGACATGTCCATCCGTCTCAACAATTTGCTGGCTGCCCGCGGGCGTTCGGAGAGGGTCCTGCCCGTTCCACCCCCGTGCACCCCCGCCCCTACCCCTATGGAGGTAGGGGGGGCCGTGCCAAGGGGCACCGGAGGAGGTGGCTCCTCCTGCACCAGCTGTGGTCGGAGAGGACACACGGCCGACCGGTGCTGGAGGAGCCAGTCTGGGAGTCAAGGGGGCAGGCAGAACACTTCTCGGTCACCTCAGGTGAGTCAGCACCAGAGTCACCCAGAACCCCCTGTTGGTCACGTGTTTTTACCTGTTTTGTTTACCAAATTTTTTCCCTCTTCCCAGCATAGGGCACTAGTCGATTCAGGCGCAGCTGGGAACTTTATGGATCGTGGACTTGCCATCAAGCTGGGCATTCCGCGGGTGCCGTTAGATTCCCCCTTCCCCGTGCACTCCCTAGATAGCCGACCATTAGGGTCAGGGCTAGTCAGGGAGTCTACGGTGCCACTGGACATGGTAACGCAGGGGAATCATAAGGAACGCATTAGTTTTTTCCTTATTGATTCGCCTGCGTTTCCGGTGGTGCTAGGGGTCCCCTGGCTGGCTGGTCACAATCCCCGTATTTCGTGGAAACAGGGGGTTCTCCAGGGGTGGTCAGAGGAGAGTTCAGGGAGGTGTCTAGGAGTTTCCATAGGTGCCACGTCGGTGGAAAGTCCAGACCAGGTGTCCACCGTGCACATTCCCCCTGAATACGCCGATTTGGCGATCGCTTTTTGTAAAAAGAGGGCGACCAAATTACCACCTCATCGACAGGGGGATTGTGCGATAGATCTCCAGGTTAACGCTGCGCTTCCCAGGAGTCACGTGTACCCCTTGTCACAGGAGGAGACAGCGGCTATGGAGACATATGTCACGGAATCCCTGGGACAGGGGTACATTCGGCCCTCCATCTCACCCGCTTCCTCGAGTTTCTTTTTTGTGAAGAAAAAGGAGGGAGGTCTGCGTCCGTGCATTGATTACCGAGGTCTAAACGCTATCACGGTGGGGTTTAGTTACCCACTACCTCTCATCGCTACGGCGGTGGAATCATTTCACGGAGCACAGTTCTTCACAAAACTGGATCTCAGGAGCGCGTATAACCTGGTGCGTATCAAGAAGGGAGACGAGTGGAAAACCGCCTTTAGTACCACATCGGGCCATTATGAGTACCTCGTCATGCCGTATGGGTTGAAAAATGCTCCAACCGTCTTTCAATCCTTTGTTGACGAAATTCTCAGGGACCTGCATGGGCAGGGCGTGATAGTCTATATCGATGACATTCTGATATATTCCGCCACCCGCTCCGCGCATGTGTCCCTGGTACACAAGGTGCTTGGTAGACTGCTGGAGCATGACCTATACGTTAAGGCTGAGAAGTGTGAGTTTTCCAAACGAGCCGTCTCCTTTCTGGGTTATCGCATTTCCACCACGGGGGTGGTGATGGAGTGTGACCGCGTTAAGGCCGTGCGTAACTGGCCGACTCCAACCACGGTGAAGGAGGTGCAGCGGTTCTTAGGCTTTGCCAATTACTACCGGAGGTTTATCCGGGGTTTTGGCCAGGTAGCGGCTCCCATTACCTCACTGCTGAAGGGGGGGCCGGTGCATTTGCGATGGTCGACGGAGGCGGACGGAGCCTTCAAGAAGTTGAAGACGCTGTTCACCGACGCACCCGTGTTGGCGCACCCGGACCCGTCTTTAGCGTTCATTGTGGAGGTGGACGCATCCGAGGCTGGGGTGGGTGCCGTGCTATCACAGCGCTCGGGTACGCCATCGAAACTCCGCCCCTGCGTTTTCTTTTCGAAGAAGCTCAGTTCGGCGTAGCGTAACTACGATGTGTGGGACAGGGAGTTGCTAGCGGTGGTCAAAGCCCTGAGGGTGTGGCGGCACTGGCTTGAGGGGGCTAAGCACCCCTTTCTCATCTGGACCGACCACCGAAACCTGGAGTACATCCGGGCAGCGAGGAGACTGAATCCACGTCAGGCGAGGTGGGCCATGTTCTTCGCCCGGTTTAGGTTTACCATCTCCTATAGACCGGGTTCCCTGAATACTAAAGCCGATGCGCTGTCCCGTCTCTATGACACGGAGGACCGGCCCATCGATTCAACTCCCATCATTCCAGCGTCTAGGCTGGTGGCACCAGTGGTATGGGAGGTGGACGCGGACATCGAGCGGGCATTGGTGTTGGAACCTGCGCCTGCGCAGGTGCCCGTGGGGCGCATGTATGTGCCGCTCGGTGTTCGTGATCGTTTGATTCGGTGGGCGCACACGCTACCTACTGCGGGTCATCCTGGTGAGGCGAGGACAGTGCGGAGTCTAAGGGGGAAGTACTGGTGGCCCACCTTGGCTAAGGACATGAGGTCCAATGTCTCTTCCTGTTCGGTATGTGCCCAGAGTAAGGCTCCTAGGTATCTACCGAGAGGGAAGTTACAGCCCCTCCCCGTTCCACAACGACCATGGTCGCACCTGTCCATTGACTTCTTGACAGATCTTCCCCCCTCTCAGGGGAACACAGCGATTCTGGTGGTTGTGGATCGGTTCTCTAAGTCCTGCCATCTCCTCCCATTGCCCGGTCTCCCTACGGCCCTGCAGACTGCGGAGGCCCTATTTACCCACGTCTTCCGGCACTACGGGGTGCCGGAGGACATTGTCTCTGATCGAGGTTCCCAGTTCACATCCAGGGTCTGGAGAGCGTTTATGGAGCGGCTGGGGGTCTCGGTCAGTTTGACCTCCGGTTATCACCCCGAGAGCAATGGGCAGGCGGAGAGGGTGAACCAGGAGGTGGGCAGGTTCCTGAGGTCGTATTGCCAGGACCGGCCAGGGGAGTGGGCGAGGTATATTCCCTGGGCTGAATTAGCCCAGAACTCACTTCGCCACTCCTCTACTAACATATCACCCTTTCAGTGTGTGTTAGGTTACCAGCCGGTCCTGGCACCATGGCACCGGAGCCAGACCGAGGCTCCTGCGGTGGAGGACTGGGTCCAGCACTCCAAGGAGACCTGGAGAGCCGTCCAGGACTCACTAAAGGAGGCCAGTGCGCGGCAGAAGAGGAGTGCTGACCGCCACCGCAGTGAGGCGCCCGTGTTCGCACCGGGAGACAGGGTCTGGCTCTCGACCCGGAACCTGCCCCTCCGCGTGCCCTGCCGGAAGCTGGGGCCGCAGTGTGTGGGGCCCTTCAAAGTCCTGAGGAGGATAAACGAGGTGTATTATCAGTTGCAACTCCCTTCCTATTACCGCATTAACCCCTCGTTTCATGTGTCTCTCCTCAGGCCGGTGGTAGCTGGTCCCCTTCAGGAAAATGAGGTGCCGGAGGTCCCTCCGCCCCCTCTGGACATCGGGGGGTCCCCGGCGTACAACATTCGGGCCATTCTGGACTCAAGACGCCGGGCGAGGGGCCTGCAGTACCTCGTGGACTGGGAGGGGTACAGCCCGGAGGAGAGGTGCTGGGTGTCCCATCTATGTTGAGGGATTTCCACCACCTCCGTCCGGATCGCCCTGCACCTCGCCCTCCGGGTCAACCTCGAGGCCGATGTCGGCACGCTGCGGGAGCCGCGCGTCAGGAGGGGGGTACTGTCACGATTCCCACCGACGGTGGCGCCCCCTCCTGCTCGGGTGGCGCTCGGCGGTCGTCGTCACCGGCCTATTAGCTACTACCGATCCCTTTTTGGTTTTCCCTTTTTTTGGTTTTGGGCACCTGTGGCCAATTAGCTATTAGAGGGGGTATTTAGTTTAGCTGGCCCGTCTGTTGTTTGTGCGGGATTAATTTGTATTCATTGACGACGTGTTGTTCGTCGGCTTTACCTGGTCGTCTATTTTGTATTTTATTCCCTATGTTTGGGAACTTTTGTTTATCCTGTGTTATTAAAAACACCACTCCCTGTGTTCGCTGCTTCCTGCGCCTCATTCCTCCTACCCGACTACCGAAGCCGTTACAGCAACAAAGTCGTCACGCAGTATTATGACAGCATACGTTCTTTCAAGTTGAAGCTGTCATTGTGGGAGACGCAACTCGCCGGTGGTGATGCAGCTCACTTCCCCTGTCGGAAAAATGTGTGCGCGACCCAACATGTGGCAGACATGAAGCGGTTCAAAGATAAAATAAAGGGACTGTTACGGGAGTTTGAGCAACGCTTTCAGATTTTTGGTGAACTGGAGAAAGACTTCAACGTTTTTTGCTCGCCATTCACCGTGAATCCCTTTGATCTGCCCGTCAGCATCCAACTTGAAATAATAGACTTGCAGTGAGACTCGGATATGAAGGGCAAATTTGCCGCAGCTGGCTTGGACACATTTTATCAGAATCTCTTGCCAGGTTACCCCAACTTGACAGCCCTCGCTGCAAAACTGTTCTGCATGTTTGGAACCACATATCTTTGTGAGCAAGTTTTCTCTGTAATGAGCATAAATAAAACAAAGCTGCGCTCAAGGCTCACGCACAAGCACTTGAATCACATCCTGAAGTTGGCTGCCACTCAGGATGTGACGCCTGATATTGATGCGCTGGTGAAAGCTAAAAGATGCCAGGTATCAGGAGTCAAATAAACTCTGCAACCCCACTTAAAGTGCTGCATGAGACACCCTGATATAGTTCTGTGATATACTTCTGTGAATCACTGAGGCATTGTGTGTTTGTGTGTTCTTTTTCTTTAGAATTTTCAAATAAACTTGAGGTGTTTTATGATTAATAGTGATGTTGTGCTTGTACTATTGTGGACACACTGTACTCAGGCTCCAGCTTTATGTTTTATGTTGATCGTATTAAAACAAAGAAAACAATCTGAAGTTGTTGTTTTTAAGTTATATATATACCATGATTTTACCGGTCCGGCCCACTTGGGAATAGATTTTCCTCCATGTGGCCCCTGAGCTAAAATTAGTTTGACACCCCTGCTCTACACCCTTTACACATGTACTGCACTGGAATTATCCCCTTACACATGTACTGCACTGGAATTATCACATTGGCTGGCAGACACTTGCTGTTTTGTGTAATTGGTTACATTTCAGTCAAGTTTGCATAAGGGAGAGGTGGTGTCTGATGTCTGCAGGTCAATGCAGCTGAGAAATATGATCCTTGTAATTATTCTATGTGAATATCAGCAGTGGTAATGATTGTGAAATATTTCATTCATTTCATGAGAGCAACATGATAATGAATGATTTCTGAACAACCATTTTTTATTGAATGTCTATTAAGAATATCTTATCAACTTAATTTCACTTGGTGATGTTTCATTACAGAGAACATAACATCTATGACATTACAGTGGCAAGAAAAAGTATGTGAACCCTTTGGAATGACCTGGATTTCTGCATAAATTGGTCATCACATTTGATCTGATCTTCATCTAAGTGCTTAAAATAATAACACACAAATTATTGTCTTTTTCTTGTCTATATTGAATACATTTTAACATTCACAGTGTAGGTTGGAAAAAGTATATGAACCCCCAGGCTAATGACTTCTCAAAAAGCTAATTGAGTACAATCAATGAGACGAGATTAGAGCTGCCTTGCCCTATAAAAAACACTCACAAAATTTGAGTTTGCTATTCACAAGAAGCAAAGTTCAGCACTGTTGCTACTCTCCCTAGGAGTGGCTATCCTGCAAAGATGACAGCAAGAGCACAGCGCAAAAGCTCAATGAGGTTAAGAAGAATCCTAGAGTGTCAGCTAAAGACTTACAGAAATCTCTGGAACGTGCTAACATCTTTGTTGACGAGTCTACAATACGTAAAACACTAAACAAGAATGGTGTTCATGGGAGGAGATCACGGAAGAAGCCACTGCTGTCCAAAAAAAAACATTGCTGCACATCTGAAGTTTGCAAAAGTGCACCTGGATGTTCCACAGCGCTACTGGCAAAATATACTGTGGACAGATTAAACTACAGTTGAGTTGTTTGGAAGGAACACAGAAAAAAATGCACAGCACACCAACATCAAAACCTCATCCCAACTGTAAGGTATGGTGGAGGGAGCATCGTGGTTTGGGGCTGCTTTGCTGCCTCAGGGCCTGGACAGCTTGCTATCATCTACGGAAAAATGAATTCCCAAGTTTATCAAGACATTTTGCAGGAGAATGTTAGGCTATCTGTCCGCCAATTGAAGCTCAGAATTTAGGTGATGCAACAGGACAACGACCCAAAACACAGAAGTAAATACGCCTTCTGGAGTGGCCCAGTCAGAGTCCTGACCTCAACCCGATTTGAGATGCTGTGGCATGACCTAAAGAGAGCAGTTCACACCAGACATCCCAAGAATATTGCTCAACTGAAACAGTTTTGTAAATAGGAATGGTCCAAAATTCCTCCTGACCATTGTGCAGGTTTGATCCGCAACTCAAGAAAATGTGTGGTTGTGGTTATTGCTGCCAAAATGGGTCAACCAGTTATTAAATCCAAGGGTTCACATACTTTTTCTTGCCACTGTAAGTAGCTGAATATGCTTATGGACTAACAGTTTGAAGGACACAACTCCTATTATTCTGGTTAAACAGTGAGAGACCAGCTGAGATTCATATTGGGGCTAAATGGCTAATGTAATGATGCATTAAGCCATGTATATAATAATATATAGATGTATATATATATACAGTTGAAGTCAGAAGTTTACAAACACCTTAGCCAAATACATTAAACTCAGTTGTTCATAATTCTTAACATTTAATCCTAGTAAAAATTCCCTGTTTTAGGTCAGTTAGGATCACCACTTTATTTTAAGAATGTGAAATGTCAGAATAATAGTTGAGAGAATGATTTATTTCAGCTTTTATTTCTATCATCAAATTCCCAGTGGGTCAGAAGTTTACATACACTCAATTAGTATTTGGTAGCATTACCTTTAAATTGTTTAACTTGGGTCAAACGTTTTGGGTAGCCTTCCACAAGCTTCCCACAGTCAGTTGGGTGAATTTTGGCCCATTTCTCCCGACAGAGCTGGTGTAACTGAGTCAGGTTTCTTGGCCTCCTTGCTCGCACACGCTTTTTCATTTCTGCCCACAAATTTTCTATAGGATTGAGGTCAGGGCTTTGTGATGGCCACTCCAATACCTTGACTTTGTTGTCCTTAAGCCATTTTGCCACAATTTTGAAAGTATGCTTGGAGTCATTGTCCATTTGGAAGACCCGTTTGCGACCAAGCTTTAACTTCCTGACTGATGTCTTGAGATATTGCTTCAATATATGCACATAATTTTCCATCCTCATGATGCCATCTATTTTGTGAAGTGCACCAGTCCCTCCTGCAGCAAAGCACCCCCACAACATGATGCTGCCACCCCCGTGCTTCACGGTTGGGATGGTGTTCTTCGGCTTGCAAGCCTCCCCCTTTCTCCTCCAAACATAACAATGGTCTTTATGGCCAAACAGTTCTATATTTGTTTCATCAGACCAGAGGACATTTCTCCAAAAAGTACGATCTTTGTCCCCATGTGCAGTTGCAAACCGTAGTCTGGCTTTTTTATGGCGGTTTTGGAGCAGTGGCTTCTTCCTTGCTGAGCGGCCTTTCAGGTTATGTCGATATAGGACTCGTTTTACTGTGGACATAGATACTTTTGTACCTGTTTCCTCCAGCATCTTCACAAGGTCTTTTGCTGTTGTTCTGGGATTGATTTGCACTTTTCGCACCAAAGTACATTTATCTCTAGGAGACAGAACGCGTCTCCTTCCTGAGCGGTATGACGGCTGCGTGGTCACATGGTGTTTATACTTGCGTACTATTGTTTGTACAGATGAACGTGGTACCTTCAGGCATTTGGAAATTGCTCCCAAGGATGAACCAGACTTGTGGAGGTCGACAATCTTTTTTCTGAGGTCTTGGCTGATTTCATTTGATTTTCCCATGATGTCAACAAAATAGGCACCGAGTTGGAAGGTAGGCCTTGAAATACATCCACAGGTACATCTCCAATTGACTCAAATCATGTCAATTAGCCTATCAGAAGCTTCTAAAGCCATGACATCATTTTCTGGAATTTTCCAAGCTGTTTAAAGGCACAGTCAACTTCTGACCCACTGGAATTGTGATACAGTGAATTATAAGTGAAATAATCTGTCTGTAAACAAATTTTTTTTTAATTACTTGTGTCATGCACAAAGTAGATGTCCTAACCGACGTGCCAAAACTATAGTTTGTTAACAAGAAATTTGTGGAGTGGTTGAAAAACAAGTTTTAATGACTCCAACCTAAGTGTATGTAAACTTACGACTTCAACTGTATATACATTACCAGTCAAAAGTTTTATAACACCTACTCATTCAAGGGTTTTTCCTTATTTTTACTATTTTCTACATTGTACAATAATCGTGAAGACATCAAAACTATGAAGTAACACATATGGTTATCCTGAAGTAACCAAAAAAAGTGTAAAAAAAAATCTAAATATATTTTAGATTCTTCAAAGTAGCCACCCTTTGCCTTGATGACAGCTTTGCACACTCTTGGCATTCTCTCAACCAGCTTCACCTGGAATGCTTTTCCAACAGTCTTGAAGGAGTTCCCACATATGCTGAGCACTAGTTGGCTGCATTTCCTTCACTCTGCGGTTCGATTCATCCCAAACCATCTCATAGGCATAGTTGTGTTGTCTTCACAGTTAACTCTAATGAACTTATCTTCTGCAGCAGAGGTAACTCTGGGTCTTCCTTTCCTGTGGCAATCCTCATGAGAGCGATGGATGATTTTTGCGACTGCACTTGAAGAATCTTTCAAAGTTCTTGAAAGTTTCCGCATTGACTGACCTTCATGTGTTAAAGATGGACTGTCATTTCTTTTAGCTTATTCGAGCTGTTCTTGCCATAATATGGACTTGGTCTTTCAGCAAATAGGGCTATCTTCTGTATACCACCCCTACCTTGTCACAACACAACTGATTGGCTCAAATGCATTAAGAAAGAAAGAAATTCCGCAAATAAACATTTAACAAGGCACACCTGTAAATTGAAATGCATTCCAGGTGACTACCTCATGATAGGAGATAGAATGATGGTCAAAAGATAAAAGTCAAAATAAAACATAATAAAAAGTACATTTGAATGACACTAAGTGGTAGTGTTTTTACAACTAATGCCGGTTTGCCTGAGGCTGATGCCGTGCAGGTGTATGTACACATGCATATACACACACTCTCATTCAAATAAACACATACAAGAACACACACATACATGTAATAGTGCCAGACATGCACACAAACATATACAGTTGGCATTGCTGTTATGATTTCAGTTGTCCTTGATGTCCTTTGTTTTAAATGTATTATTTTGTTTTATTATTTTTTTGCATTGCTGTTTGCTGTTTTCTTCTGTCTTTTCCTTTTTTCTCTTTAGTTCATTCTCTTGGTTGTTGGTGCATTGGGGGGTTCTTGGGGGTGGGGAATGGAATTAATTGTATTTTTTATTTTTCATTTTTCTTCCTGAGGGGGGACTGTGGGAGGGGTCTCGAATGGTTGAGGGACAGCTATTGGGGATCTTGGAGGGTTCGGGTTCACGGTTTTTGGCCTGGTGGTAGATTGGTCAACGTGCTCTTGAGCAGGGCATTGACCCTGGATGCTTCTGTGTGTCGCTCTGAATGGGAGTCTGTTGGATGACTGGTGTGATGTAGTTGTTGAGCGGCTTCACTGTAAGTATATTGAATGTTTAGAATATTCAATAAATAAAACATTAAAAAAAATTAAAAAAAACTTTTGCAAGCTTGAGCTAGATATCGAGCTAGTGTGACCTTCCTGGTCCACAAGTCAGTGAGTCAACACAGGATGGCACAATGGATGGATAGTTCATTTATTTCCAAAGCTGCAATGATGGGACACACACAGTACGGATGAATGATCAGTAGTGACGGGATATAAATAGCACTCCCACAGCAATTCTCCATAAATCTGCCCGATAATATACTAACAAAAAACAATCGAAATGTCTATCAAAGTTATTGTGATCGTATAGCAGATTTAACAATTCCTAATAATTCTTAATTGACTATAATACAAATAAATACATTGTTTCCATGTGTAATCTCATACTCACAACATCAGAATAAACTAACATCCATTTTAGTATTCAAAATCTATCAAATTAACCTGAAAGAATGACTCAATGTCTCCCTCTGGTGGTGAAGAAGTATAATACACCTACACCAACAAAACCGGGCTGGCTGGCTGGCTGGTGTTCATGAGTTTATAAAACATATACTTTTTACATTTGTCATAAATTACCTGCAATGACGGGACACACAGTATGGATGAATGATCAGTAGTCGACAGGGTAAAAATAGCACTCCTAAAGAAGATGCAGTGTGGATGAATGATCAGTAGTCGACAGGGTATAAATAGCACTCCTAAAGAAGATGCAGTGTGGATGAATGATCAGTAGTCGACAGGGTAAAAATAGCACTCCTAAAGAAGATGCAGTGTGGATGAATGATCAGTAGTCGACAGGGTAAAAATAGCACTCCTAAAGAAGATGCAGTGTGGTGTCAGGAAAACAACCTCTTACTCAACGTCAACAAAACAAAGGAGATGATCGTGGACTTCAGGAAACAGCAGAGGGAAACCACCCCCTTATCCACATCGAACGGACAGCAGTGGAGAACGTGGAAAGTTTTAAGTTCCTGGGAGTCCACATCACAGACAAACTGAAATGATCCACCCACACCGATATCGTGGTGAAGAAGGCGCAACAGCGCCTCTTCAACCTCAGGAGGCTGAATAAATTTGGCCTGTCACCCAAAACCCTGACAAACTTTTACAGATGCACAATCGAGAGCATCTGTATCACAGCCTGTGTATGGCAACTGCACCGCCCTCAACTGTAAGGCTCTCCTGACCCAATCACTGGACACTTTAATAAATGGATAAAACTTCACACACATTCACTGAACTTGAACTTAAGCTACAACAATGTAAGTATAATACAAAAATCGAAAAAGCACTCCTCTACAAAAAATGTTAGATTACAATGTTCACTCACTGGTGTCCATAAAGCAAACAGCACAACAATAAACACATCTATACACTGAGTCAATGAAATTTAACATTGGCTACATAACTGCAAGTATAATATGAAAGTCCCAAAAACATGCCTCTGTACAAAAGCTTTAACTCACAGCAAATTTTCTTTCCCCCTTGTCAGCCTGTTAAGGAAGAGTCATAGCATAGCTACTTCAGAGTAACCAGGAAGTAATTACCACTAGTAAACCAGTAGGCGGCACAGTAACTCACTGCTCTCTGACATCTTGTCAATGATATCATCTTTGCCAAGTCCCATAATAATCTCCTTCTCTATTGCCATCAAAAGGAACACTTCAAGGTTCTCTTGAGTGAGGGAGGTTCTTAGGCGGTTCTTCACAAATTTCATGGTGGAGACGGTCCTCTCACAAGCCACCTGAGTGATGGATAGGGTGAGGAGGAACTTGTAGCATAAATCAATGATGTGATACGCATCCGTGAGCAGATTGTACTGAGACAGGAGAAGATAGCAGCATATCGGGCTGTTTTTACATGTGGAACAACCTCTGCTCACCAACTCCACCCTTTCATCAGGATCCTCAAAGCCTTCCCCTGATACATCACTGGTGGCGGCGGCAGCCCTGCTGTTGTTCTCCTCCAATGCTGACTGTTTCAGTCTTTCCCACTGTTGTGCAAAGCTGATCAGTTCAGCCTGCAATGCCTCAACAGTGGCGTGTTCATCAAATTCCAGTAAGCAATTTTGCTGAGCTCCTTCATGGTTGTCTTTGGAAGGCTCTTAAGGAAAAGGCTTGGGATTCATGCAGGAGACATCTGCACACAGCACTGTATTTGCTGCATAACGGCGGTGAATACTTTCAACAACAGTGTCCAGAACCACAATGTGGATCTTGATTTTGTAATCCATGTCGGTTCGTCTTCTGCCAACTCACCTGGTTTTCTCTTCTTTTTTGTTGTTGTTCTCTTCTCTGGGAGAGCAGTCTGAGCTCCGGCCTCATAGTCCTGCTGCTCCTCCAGAATGCCATTGGCCCACTCAACAAAGTTGTCTGCTGCCCTCTTCACACCCTCAAAGTCTCGGGCACACTTTCTCAGGTTATCCTATGTTCCCATCACCAAGTGCTGTGCTGTTACTATATCCATGCCACTTGTTTACAAGTATTTAGAGAGAGGGGACGTCTGCTCAAAATTCCTGAGAAAAACCTCAGCTGTAAGTATGTTTTCATATTTTAGGAGAGCATTCTTGTACCCTTGGTCGGATGGCAGGTTTTATGGCCACTTCCTTTTCAATTCTTTCCATAGTGATGACCACACCCATGGAAAGTGCACAGTCAAAGCTTCCAAATACTTTCCTCAAGGCCTCGTCTTTGGCCCACCAGCCTGTTTCACCAATTACATCAAGCCGTCCGTGCCTCCTGTCCTCACTGGTTTCCTCCCATAGCTTCATGCGCTTGTTGGAATCTTTGAACGAACACTGCAATGTCATTCAGTAGTGAGAAAAGGGATTCACTTGCCACACCAACCCCAGTGGTGTCAGTTAGCACAAGGTTGAGGACATGTGAGTAACACCATATGCGTACTTGGTTAGGAGACTCTCCTGTGAGCGACGCAGAGAAGCCCCTGTATTGTCCCTGCATATTAGCTGCTCCGTCCGTTGCATTACCAACACACTGTTTGATATCTATGTCCATCTTCTCAAGGGTCTGTTTCACCAGGTCCACAAAGTACTGTCCAGTCGATGACTCACAGTCAATGACCGCAATGAGTCACTCGTGGACAACATCAGTGACATATCGCAGAACTACTGCACACTGGTCTTTGGATGTTAAATCCTGTGTTGTGTCCATTCGTATTGACAACATCCCTGCCTTTCTCACTTCAACAGCAATTGTCTACTGAATCAATATTCTGATGACTTCAATTACTTTATTTGCTGTTGTTTTGGACGTCATAGTTACTAAGGACCCTCTTCCTTTATTTCCCATCTGCTTCTTGCTCTTTCCAATGCAATCACCAACATGATCTTGTAGGCAGACATCATAGTTGCTTAGCAACAATATAAGCTCAAGAAACGTGTCATGATTGACGGCCATGTTTTCCAAGTTATATGCAGCTTCGTGTCTGTGTCCTCTGTAGCTAAGCCCACATTTACCAATAACTTTAACTACATCAATCACACCTTCCATGACCTGCCTCCTCTTTCTGACCTGGTCTCGTTGAACTCAGAGGGGTATGGTGTCTGCTTTGCTGGCTCTGAGGATAAAGGCTTCTGCACTTTTTCTATGGGTCTTGCTTCTCTCGTGTTCCTGTACTTTCTGATGGGCATGTTTCCAGGCCTGCATGCCTCCTTTGACAAATGCACTATCACTGGCTGAAGGTTTTGCGAATGCAAGACATACTGAGCAGAACAAGGAGTGAGTTACTTCATTCTATGTCAGACGTTTTCTGTTTGTGCCATCTTTGGATTGGAATACATTGGGAATGACTCTTTGAGGGGTTTGTTTTGGGTGGTACTGAAAAAAACAAGTTAAAATCCTTGGACTGAGGATGGGCAAAATAATCAAATGGATTTTCAGTGCTTTCGCTGTCCCTTTCTATTTTCCCTGTATTGGGCTCTGAATCTCTCCCTCTGCACATCTGGTTGTTCTGCAGAATTGTAAGAACCGACGCCGGACAGGAGAAGCATGTACGGGGAGTCAAACATTTTATTCTGGAATGGACAAAGAACACGACAGGAACAGCGTCAGCACACGGATAAACAAGACCATATGACAAACAATCCCGAAGCAGGGAACAGAGCTAGGAAACAGACAGTTATAGGGAAGGAAATTACACAAGTAATTGAGTCCACGTGAGTCCAATGAGCGCTGATGCGCGTGACGGGGAAAGTCAGGTGTGCGTACTGAAAGTGGCTTGAGTGCGTAATGTTGGGGAGAGCGGGAGCACGCATGACAAGAATGAGATTAACATTGTAAATAACCTAAATTGAATCTTGTATTACTTGTGCAGTCATCGATTGTATGCCCCCCAATTACAGTCCTACTGATAATCTCATAAAGTACATACTCATCTAAAATCATAGCCTACATGTTTAGGTTTGTGCTCTTAAGTTGTACCTGAAGGTTCCTGCTCTGAGTCTGACTCTGAACTGACCACCATCTCCAGTTCTGCAGGACCACCTGAAGCTCTAGTGCTGCTGCTGCTTCCTTCCCCACCTTTACAAAGAAAATACTCTATTATCATACTCACTATCATCACTGTATCAGTAGGCTACATTAATACAGCTCTGGAAAAAAATTGAGTGGTCTCTTAATTTGGAGTGGTCTCTTAATTTTTCACAGAACTGTATATTATTGTAGTAACTTGTAATGCTGGTACTAATGGTGCTAATGATCTTTGTCATTTCCTGTGCTGTGTCACACAGGCTACTGTGTTAAATTCATGGACGTATTATGGTTACGTTACTGTAGCCTGTTTTGCTGTATGTGCACTTTCCCCAGCTTATGTGGCATGAGTCATGACCGAATCCTGGCAAGTCCATAGTCTAGGTTTACTATTAGTTGAAACATATTGCCTTCAATGTCATATTATGATCGCTACGTTGCACTCATTGCTATGATATAATTCATCCACGAAGATATAAGACGTGCAAACTGTTTAGCCTACCGGCCGTTGTGTCACTATTATTAGCTAGGCTACTTAGCTAGCCATGCTGGGTGTCGTGTGTCAGTGAGTGTGTTTTAGCTAGTGTTTTTGACTGACCTGGTGCCTTCCTGGCGAATATGTCGCTTATTTTGCAGAATTTAGCTGCGTCTGTGGCAAGGGCCTTTCTCTTTTTTTATTCTCTCCCTCTCTGCTCCATCTTTCCTTTTCTGACCGTCCATTTCGCCGTGCGACTTGTCTAAATTGTTATCCGTAGAGAAGCAGGTAGACGGTTGCTATGTGCGTCGCGGAGAGACCTGATGTAATTTTTGCGCAGGGACACTGCAGCAAGAGAGTGAGAGTTGCGCCTGATGCGTGGATTCTCTGTCAACTCATTCCTGTTTGCTATATTATCGCTTGTCAAGTTGATTATTCACGGCAGGCCAAAACGACCCTCAGGCCACTGGGAAATGTCCTGGTGCTCCCTACGGCCAGTCCGCCACTGCCGCTCAGCCATTGCTCATTCATATACTTCTATGTACATATTCTTATTCACCCCTTTAGATTTGTGTGTATTAGGTAGTTGTTGTGGAATTGATAGATTACTTGTTAGATATTACTGCACTGTCAGAACTAGAAGCACAAGAATTTCGCTACGCTCGCATCTGCTAACCATGTGTACGTGACCAATACAATTTGATTTTCCAGTTAGCTACCAACTTGAAAGAGGGAACATTAGCTAGTGTAAAACCCACATGGAAAACGGAGATTCGGCAAATAACATAACGAGTGGCTTATTTGACTCCAAACCAACAACAGTAGTTACTAAAACATAAATTGCTAATGTATGATGTAAAAGGTGGATTTTATGATGTAATGTCAACTTTATACATTCCTATCCCCAGGACCAAAAACTCATGCTTCGTACATTGAACTTGTCTGCAAATTTTAAATATACGTTTTACTCAACTGCGTTACCCACTCCAGTCAGCCGATGGCGATGTGGGAATTTAAGGCAATGACGATAGTGTGACGTATAATCTAGTGGACGGAACGCTTCTTTCAACAGTAGCAACAGTCAGTCAGCCACCTCAGTAGCTTGCTAGACAAGATAGCCGAACCAATAAAGCTCTTTAGACGCTTTCGTGTATATTAGCCACTTTGTTTTAAACTCACTTCTGTTGTCTAGTTAGTTATCCGATTTTATTTCATATTTACGTTGTTGTTATTGGTCAGCTAGCTGGCTTGTTAAGTTAGCATTAGCCTAGCTAGCTAACATCCCCGACCATGAGCTCACTAAGCTACTTTCCAGCTAAAGAAGTGAAAGAGGAGGAGGATGTTACAATACAAAAACAAGTAGAGGGTGAAGCTGTTTCTGTGAAAGAAGAAGAGAAAGACGTTACAGTGAAAGAAGAGCATGACGCGTTCAGAGTGAAAGAGGAAGAGGATGTTGGAGTAAAAGAAGAGGAGGATGCAGTTTTTGGAGTGAAAGATGAGGAGCGGGAGATGACTGTCACATCGAAAAAGGAGGAGGAAGAAGAGGAGGAAACTGGATATCTGGGCCCGGTTTCCAAAAGGCATCTTAAGGCATCCAATGATTCTAAGGATGAACGGACCCTGGTTCACACTAGTAAGTACTGTCTTAAATACATAGGCACAAACTCTGCAGTTGTTGAACTGATGTGTGGTGTTAAAGGGGAAATCTGCAATTGCTACATCCATATTTAGACTTTTAAATTATTTATTTATAGCCATTGATTCTTGAAGAATATAACACATGCCCCATGAGCTTAGTTCAACTGTTGTAACCCATCAGATCCCCAAATAAGCTTTTTTTACTCCAATGTTTAGAAACAATGTAAATCAACACAGTATAGCCTCAACATGGTTAAAACTATAATGTTTATCATGGATAGTCAGTCCTTGCATCTGTAGGTCTGTCTATGAATTTGAGACCAGTTACATTTCTCCAGCCCCATCCATCATCTTATTACCAAAACAGTGGTGGAATTACAGCTTTGTTATTGTTTCAACTGCAGATTGGTTGATTGATGTGTGGCTTTTTTAAAAACGAGGATTTAAACAGAAGAAAACTGGCAGCCCAGAGACCTGAGCTGTGTTTGAATACTAACAGCACTGTTTGTGGTGTAAATTGAGTAATAGTATGCTTGTTGGTCAAAGTATGGATATAGTTAGTATGCCAAAGGTTCCTGGATGTCGTACTACATTCGCCAAAATACGAAATATACAAGCAGTGGACACTATTTCAGTGCAATTCTTCAGGAAATGGGCGTGGCTTCACATTGTTTTCAGATATGAAGAAAATGGCGGAAAACATGCAGCCGAAGTCCAACGAGATCCGATACAAATTCATTTCTTTAACGATTATGACAAATGTTATGAAAATGTTGAGCAATGTAATAACTTATTTGAAAAGTAATTACTTTAACTCATGATAATTAGTTAGCTACGCTGTCCTTATGAACCACATAACATATCATTACAGCAGTATGTACCGGTATGTTAACTAGCTAACTAACGTTGGCTACTTATACATCAAACTTGCCAGTATATTAACTATATTCTATCTAACTAACTACCCAACGTTTATTGACTTGATTATTCCCATCATTCTTAGCTTAGCTAAACGGTATAGTCGTTGTGCTTTCTCCATGGACATTCGGGTGCTTTCATAAATTCGCTCTGGCTATCTACTCCGATTTCAGAGCACTCTCGTTTGAGTACCAGAGAGCAGAATAATGAATTTACTAGCGCTCAACACCCGTTGAATATGTCCAGGTGTCAATAAATGTAGGCAAAAAAGTGTAATTAAATGTTTTCCAGCAGCACAGTTACAGTCACCAACGCTCTGGATAACATGAAAACTGCCTAACCAGCTCTGCTAGGGCGAGTAAAATGGTCAGAGTGGTCTCATTTGTGTCTGGAAGTAGCCAGTTAACTTGGGTACCATTGTGAGGTCAGAATGCTCGGATCAAACCTACTCCTCGGCCAGAGCATCCAGCAGAACAGTTTCATTTCTTTTATAATAGTATCTCAAAATCATTGTCTGTGAGAATGTAGATTAATATCTAAATCTAAATAAAAATTATACAAATCTATAAGTAACTTTTATTGCCATTGCCAACTATGTAAAAATAGCCTACATAAAGCCAACAAATAAAAGCATTGCAGCCTGCAGGTAGAAAATATCCTGATAAAAATAAATATCCTATAAATCACATTTGCTGCACATGGCCTGTCTAGAATGAACTTCAAACATTGTATCAATTATCAACTGGGTCAGCCCGAAACTCGAGATAGCAAGCGTGCAACATTGTATAAAATATTCTGGGCCCTCAGTTTCCTGCTGTCAGTGAGTTCGGACAGACACAGCTGTCTGCTATTTGTGCAAATAATGAGAAGTAATCAGGTATTTTATAATATTTCCACTGGATCAGAGCATTACATTTTTCCCTTTCGTGCTGAGTGGTTATCGAAAGGCCATGAGCTGGAAATATTTTTCAAATACGTTGAACTATTGTCATTTACAATTGATTTTGATCAGACTTTGTTTATTAGCTGTTTGAGGTGAAGATTTTTTTTGAGAAGCTCCACAACTCATTAGTGGTGGTGCGTTAAGACAATCAGAAATACTATCAGACATCCCCAAATGGGAAAATTTATAGGCCTACATTTGTGCGCACGTCAGGCAGACTAGTCCTACTTCTATATGCGTAATCAGGTGTGCGTCCTTACTCAACATTGACAGGAATGTTTCAAACAAAAGACAATGAATAAATTGACAAAACTGACGCATCTTGCGGGGTAAGGTCTGGGTGGTCTGCCATGGGCCGTTTCATTTAGTATCCGTTTGGGTCGGCATGGGGAATGATTCTATTTCCCCATAGTATGTTGTACCGAAGTTGACCGACTGACATTAGATTATGTCAGCAGAGTACCCAGCCAGAAATAATCAGACACCCATTTTTCAAGCTAGCATATAATGTCACAAAAAACAAAACCACAGCTAAATGCAGCACTAACCTTTGATGATCTTCATCAATGGACACTCCTAGGACAATATGTTATACAATACATGCATGTTTTGTTCAATCAAGTTCATATTTATATCAAAAACCAGCTTTTTACATTAGCATGTGACGTTCAGAACTAGCATTCCCACCGAACACTTCCGGTGAATTTACTAAATTACTCACGATAAACGTTCACAAAAAACATAACAATTATTTTAAGAATTATAGATACAGAACTCCTTTATGCAATCGCGGTGTCCGATTTTAAAATAGCTTTTCGGTGAAAGCACATTTTGCAATATTCTGAGTAGATAGCCCGGCCATCATGGCTAGCTATTTTGACACCCACCAAGTTTGGTACTCACCAAACTCAGATTTACTATAAGAAAAATTGGATTAGCTTTGCTGTTCTTCGTCAGAATGCACTCCCAGGACTTCTACTTCAATAACAAATGTTGGTTTGGTTCCAAATAATCCATAGTTGTATCCAAATAGCGGCGTTTTGTTGTGCGTTCAAGACACTACCCGAAGGGTAAAGAAGGGTGACGCGCCCGGCGCGTTTCGTGACAAAAAAAATCAAAAATATTCCATTACCATACTTCGAAGCATGTCAAACGCTGTTTAAAATCAATTTTTTATGCGATTTTTCTTGTAAAAAAGTGATAATATTCCGACCGGGAGTCGTTGTTTTCATTCAAAGACTGAAAATAAAAACATGGAGTCGTCTCGTGCACGCGCGCACCAGTCTCATTGTTCTCAGATCGACCACTTACCCAATGTGCTACTGTTTTTCAGCCATGGCCTGCAAAGTCATCATTCAACGTTCTGGCGCCTTCTGAGAGCCTATGGGAGCGTTAGAAAATGTCACGTTACAGCAGAGATCCCCTGTTTTGGATAGAGATGATCAAGAAGGCCAAGAAATGGTCAGAGAGGGCGCTTCCTGTTTGGAATCTTCTCAGGTTTTGGCCTGCCAAATGAGTTCTGTTATACTCACAGACACCATTCAAACAGTTTTAGAAACTTGAGTGTTTTCTATCCAAAGCTAATAATTATATGCATATTCTAGTTTCTGGGCAGGAGTAATAATCTGATTAAATCGGGTACGGTTTTTATCCAGCCGTGAAAATACTACCCCCTATCCATAACAAGTTAAGTTGATTCACAATACCCAAATGGATACTGTCATTAATGTGGTTCTTCAATAATTACACATAATACTTAATACTGTAGCTGTTTAGTTTACAGTCACATGTTCAGCTATCATCAGCTGATCCAGGAAATCATTTTCTGAATGCCAGTCAAATGACAAATATCACTACATGCAACAAATTGCTTCTTCATTCATTACTCTGGTAAAGACAGTTGGTGTATGTTGTTGTTAGGTGAAGTTATGGGTCCTACAGTAGGTTTATGTTGTTGTTAGGTGAAGTTATGGGTCCTACAGTAGGTCTATGTTGTTGTTGGGTGAAGTTATGGGCTAATTTGGCATACACTAAGTGTACATACCCTCATTGTCAGGGAAAAGCTAACCAAAGAACATTTCACTGGTTGAAGTGTTTTTTTTAAAAGTATAAAGCAGTTGATTTGAGACGATAAAACAAACATATTAAGCAGGACATTGTTAGGTTGCGTCAATTCGAATCTGGTATTAGAACAAAATAGTCAGCACAGAGTTACTTCTGATTTCTTTCTAAATTACTCACGATAAACGTTCACAAAAAGCATAACAATTATTTTAAGAATTATAGATACAGAACTCCTCTATGCACTCGATATGTCCGATTTTAAAATAGCTTTTCGGATGAAGCACATTTTGCAATATTCTAAGTACATAGCCCAGCCATCACGGGCTAGCTATTTAGACACCCGGCAAGTTTAGCCTTCACCAAAATCATATTTCCTATAAGAAAAATGGTCTTACCTTTCCTGTTCTTCGTCAGAATGCACTCCCAGGACTTCTACTTCAATAACAAATGTAGGTTTGGTCCCAAATAATCCATCGTTATGTTCCATCAGCGACGTTTTGTTCGTGAGTTCTAGACACTATCAGAATGGTAAATCACGGTCGTGCGCATGGCGCATAACGTGACAAAAAAAATTCTAAATATTCCATTACCGTACTTCGAAGCATGTCAACCGCTGTTTAAAATCATTTTTTATGCAATTTATCTCGTAGAAAAGCGATAATATTCCGACTGGGAATCTGCCTGTCTGTAAATAGAGGGAAAAACAGAAAGGCGGGGGCAGACAGTGCACCCGCCTAAGCCTTTTGTGTGCTGATAGACCACTTAGCAAAAGCGCTCCTGTGTTTCAGCCAGGGCTTTGAATTACGTCATTCAGGTTTTTCCCGGGCTCTGAGAGCCCATTGGAGACGTGGGAAGTGTCACGTAACAGCAGAGATCCTCAGTTTTTGGAAGAGATGTCAAAGAAAGCAAATAAATGCTCAGACAGGCCACTTCCTGTAAAGGAATCTCTCAGGTTTTTGCCTGCCAAATGAGTTCTGTTATACTCACAGACACCATTCAAACAGTTTTAGAAACTTTAGGGTGTTTTCTATCCATATATAATAAGTATATGCATATTCTAGTTACTGGGTAGGATTAGTAACCAGATTAAATCGGGTACGTTTTTTATCCGGCCGTGTAAATACTGCCCCCTAGCCCCAACAGGTTAAACATCTGTCTGACTTTGTTGTTTACACAGGAGAGAGACGTGACTATCGTGGATCCTCTGGGGAGCCTCAACAACCTCATGATGCTGACGAGGCAGAGAAGAGTCTCTGCAGATCAGGACACCTCAAGAAACACCTGCAGAGACCCAAAGGAAAGAAAACTCACCGCTGCTCTGACTGTGGGAAGAGTTTTGTTTTCTCAGGACAATTGAAATCACACCAGAGAACACACACAGGAGATAAATCATATAGCTGTGATCAATGTGGGAAGAGTTTTACTACATTTAACAATCTGATGATACACCAGAGAACACACACAGGAGAGAAACCTTATAGCTGTGATCAATGTGGGAATAGTTTTGTTTCATCTGGCCTTCTGACTGTACACCAGAGAATACATACAGGAGAGAAACCATATAGCTGTACTCAATGTGGGAAGAATTTTACTCAGCTAAGCAACCTGATATCACACCAGAGAATACACACAGGAGAGAAACCGTATAGCTGTACTCAATGTGGGAAGAGTTTTACTCAGTCAACCAGCCTGATATCACACCAGAGAACACACACAGGAGAGAAACCTTATAGCTGTGATGAATGTGGGAAGAGTTTTGCTACATCTAGCAATCTGACACTACACCAGAGAACACACACAGGAGAGAAACCGTTTAGCTGTGATGAATGTGGGAAGAGTTTTACGACATCTAGCAAACTGACTCTACACTACAGAACACACACAGGAGAGAAACCTTTTAGCTGTTCTCAATGTGACAAGAGATACTATGATAAATGTTCTCTGATTACACATCAGAAAATACATGCATGAAGGACTTGTTTCATGATATCAATGAAATAATGTCACAATGTAGAATATTTTAACGTTGTAGAAGGAGTATTTTAATGATATCACAATGTAGAACCTAAACATTTGCCCCGTTCTATTGAGTTCAGCATGATATGGATATTAGCCTCAGGGGAAAAATCCAGGCTCTGAATTGAAAGAGTATTATTTATGTGATTTAACAAAAAGTGACAAAAAAAAGAGCTGTGTTACACTTACCACATTGGTGACCCACTTGAATCAAAATGTAGCTAGCTGTTTTCTACAAATGGTCCTCTAACCATTGATGTAAACATTATTCCCAGATTCCATGTGGTTTTTGAGCTGTTAGTTTTAACAGGACGTGCAACCTCATCTCCCTCCTCTCGAGCAATTGATGTCAACATGATATCGATGAGTGATGACAAATAAGTGTTGCGTTCCTTTGTTTAGCGACCCCTACATTTAAATGCATCGCTCCAAAATGTAGCTGACTGTCTTCTGCAGGTTGTCCTCTAATCAGTCGAGGTAACAGATATCTCCCATTTCCATGTGTTTTTTTTAGTTGTTAGTTTCAACAGCAAGTACAACGTGATTCCCCCCTTAATAGATATCAGTGATTTATTGCTACTTGTCAAAACAACAGCGTTTCTGGTGCTTGTGCAGTTTATAAGGTGCTTGTTTAAAAAAAAATACGAGTAATATGATTATTGTTGCAGATGTTTGTGTATATAGCACATTTTATGTTGAGGTTTTTAATTTATCCCAAACTGTTTCTGCATATTGGTTATTGTTTTGGAAACGTTAAAACTGTGTTTTGACATTGGGCTATCGCACCTAGCAAAATGTAATTGAAAAGATGTTGAAAGTAGACTATGCAACCAAATATTTCATATTTACATTTCATGTAACATTTAGTACTGATAATTATTTATGCAACCAACTGACAATTTTTTGGGGTACAATTATACTGACATTGTTGCCCTGCATTCTCAGATGTGCCAACCCAAATTTAATAGAGCATGACATTAGGGACTGGGCCCAGATCCAACAACATGCCTATCTAGTGAACCTGGAAAAGAGAGAGAAGCTCTGCAGTGAGGTGGAAAGTTACTACGGATATTGCAGGAGTTTCCTCTTGAAATCGCACATGTCCGCGGTAAGGACAACTTGGTTGCTGATTTTCTCAAGGGTGGGCAGTCAAAAAGATTCGTGTTTTGCGTTTAGCCAGTGCGTTGCCATGGATCACAATTTATTTTGACTGCACGTTTTTCTGTATTGGGGATTAGTTTTGTTTGGGCTCGTTCCAATGGGACGAGAGTTCTAGAAGCTAGTGAGTTTTCGGAAGACGAGAGTTCTAGAAGCTAGTGAGTTTTCGGAAGACGAGAGTTCTAGAAGCTAATGAGTTTTAGGATTCTATAGAAAGAAAAAGGAGAAAAGATACGATTATGTTATTATTTAGAAATGTTTTTAATTGTTGACAGCCAGTAAACACCATGTTTATATTGTAGAAGGCGAAGCATTGTAGTTGATTATAATGAGAAATGGAAGTTGTTTTCTGTTGGTGGTGAGCAAATTTGTCCAACAAAAATATAGGATATATTTGTTGTCTTAAAGGGGAAGGTGTTACAGGCTTTGGTTTTTCCATTTATGTTTTGAGGTTGGACTTTAGCACCTATAGCTCGTTAGCACGTAGGGTGCACTGATTGGTGTCACCTCGTTAGTCAGTATGTGTTACACCTGTGCTGGCTTGTCCATCTAGTTATGGTTGAGTATTGCATTTAATTGTTAATATTTTAATCAATGGATTTTCCTTAGGATGCTCATTAGTCTGTTTTTTATCCTCTTGTGTTTGTGTAGTAAATATTTCTGTTTATTTTCAGTGTTTTTTTCCTGTGAAGACATTGCATCCATGTCTGAAATGTGCTGTATAAATAAAGCTCAATTTGAACATACTGCAAAACAAATGAACCTCATAACAGACTTTATTTTTATTTTATTTAACTTTTATTTAACTAGGCAAGTCAATTAAGAACAAATTCTTATTTACAATGATGGCCTACCAGGGAACAGTGGGTTAACTTCCTTGTTCAGGGGCAGAACAACATGTTTACCTTGTCAGCTCTAACCACTAGGCTACCTGCCGCCCTCTTGCAAAACCAATGAACACATATCTTGGTCCATCTTAGCATGAAAAACATATCTTCCACTATGTCAAAATAGTGCATGGTATGTAAGTTTAGTATCACTTTTCAACCAACGCAGTGCATTAGTTGAAAAGTTTTGAAATCAACAATACGTCAAAGGATTCAACAACTGAAAACTGAAACAAACAATTGGATCAAACAGATCAATCCCACTGGACATTGGGTTTGATTCAGACCCGTGCAGGGCTTAGATTAAGCCAGAACTAGTTAAACAGCTTTGAACGTGTCTTAAATTTGGCAAAGTTAGTCAGAGACTGGAGTCAGGTAAGTAAGCCTAAATGAGAACACCGGGGTTAATCCTGATTAGGTTCAGTATGAACACCTGGGTTAATCCTAATTAGGTTCAGTATGAACACCTGGGTTAACCCTGATTAGGTTCAGTATGAACACCCTGGTTAGGTTCAGTATGAACACCTGGGTTAATCCTGATTAGGTTCAGTATGAACACCTGGGTTAACCCTGATTAGGTTCAGTATGAACACATGCTGTTGGTCTAGTGGTGCTCATTAAAACCCGGAACTGAAAACACCAATACTGGTGTGAATCTTGAGACGAAACAACGGCAGAGGCAAAAATAATTTGTTCAAAAAAACTTTGGTGTGTATGGAAAAACACTCCAAAACAAACGTTGTTAAACCATCCAGTTGTTAAAGATAAAAACCCCACCGCTGCTACTGAGCAGTAGAACAAGCTGGTTGGGCTGCAATTTGCAGTGAATTCAATGGAAATGTAACCACAAGAAGTGAGATCTGCATTATTATCAGGATTACAAGAAGAAACAACAACTTCAGGTGAGATCTGCATTATTATCAGGATTATAAGAAGAAACAACTTCAGGTGAGATCTGCATTATCAGTATTTCACATTTCTCATATTCATATTTTTGTGACATCATTTAATAATAGTGATATCTGCCTTTTTATAGTCTCTGTGGAAGAACCTTAAAATGGCTTTAAAAAGAGAGAAAGCAGAGATCAGAAGAGAGCGATTTACTACTGGCGGTGGACCACCAAAACAAGACTGATGAATTGAGTGACTTCCTGTCTGGAATAATAGAGCAGCAGCAACCTCTGGATGGTATACCAGATGATAACCAACCTCTGGATGGTATACCAGATGAATACCAACCTCTTGATGGTATACCGGATGAAGACCAACCTCTGTATGGTATACCGGGACGATAACCAACCTCTGGATGGTATACCAGAAGATGACCAACCTCTGGATGGTATACCAGAAGATGACCAACCTCTGGATGGTATACCAGAAGATGACCAACCTCTGGATGGTATACCAGAAGATGACCAACCTCTGAATGGTATACCAGATGATGACCTGAACACAAATGGTATATATACCAAAGACAGTAAATTGGTTACTTCCTTTGGTAAATATATTCCACTGTCTGTGTCAATCTTTATTCTTCTTCATTCTAAGGACCATATGAGTTTATTTGTGCTTCTAACCGTGTTCTTTTTCCAGAGGAAAGGAAGTGCCCATTACACACAGTGTCCTTGGACCTTGAGGAGTAACTGGGGCAGCAATCAGCAGTAGAAACAATAACAAAGCATACTCCCTGCCTGTTTCGGTAAAAAGCTGAGGGATGGGGCTGGAGAAATGCAACCATCCATGATATCAACATTATAGTTTTAACCATGTTTTGAGGATATGCAGTGTTTGTTTATATTTACTGACAAACATTAGAATAAAAAAGAGCTGATTTTGGGTTCTGATGGGGTACGACAGTTAAGCTAAGCTCATAAGGCATTTATAACTGATTTCTTAAAGAAACAATGGGTACATATCATTAATGTATAAGTCCCAAAATGGATGTAACAACTGCTGATTGCCCCTTTAAGACTACATCTTGGGCTAATCTAATAGGAGATAGAGGACTACAGTATTTCAGGCATTGTCATTGGATGCATTTGATCAATTCTTAACGTGTTGTTGATGGTCCACTCCTGATGTTCTACACGTTACAGTGTAGCTTCAGCCATTCCTACAGAACAACATTAAAGTGTAGAACCCCTTTACTGCATATTGGTTCAACAACTGCAGAGACGGTACTTACTGGTGTTAAACAGATCTCCAACCTCCTCTTCTTCCTCCAATGTGACAGTCATCTCCCCCTCCTCCTCTTTCACTCCAAAAACTGCATCCTCCTCTTTCTCTTCCTCCTTCTTTTACTGTAACATCCTCCTCCTCTTTCACTCTGAACACGTCTTCCTCTTCTTTCACTGAAACCTCTTTCTCTTCTTCTTTCACAGTAACAGCCTCACCCTTTACTTGTTTTTGTATTGAAACAACCTCCTCCTCCTCTTTCACTAGAGTTTCTTTCTCCGTCCAGCAGACATCCTCTTCTTTAGCAGGAGAGTAGCTTAGTGAACTCATGGTCGGGGATGTTCGCTAGCTAGCATTAGCGAGTAGCTTAGTTCTAAGCTAATTTAGCAAACCAGCTAGCTGACAAACAACGTAAATATATAATTAAATGGGTCAACAAATACATACGACAGAAGTGTGTTTAATACACAGCGACTAATATACACCAAAACAGTGTAAAGAGCGTGAATGTTGTAGCTATGTTTGCTAGAAAGCTACTGAGGTGTCTGACTAGCTGTTGTTGTTGAAGGAGCGTCCCGTCCACTAGGTTATACGTCACACTGGCAGCATCGCCTAAACCTAAAATACGCACATCGCCATCTGCTGACTGGAGTGGGCAACGCAGTTGAGGAACCAAAAGTTTATTTTTCATTTATTTCATAAAAGTTTCATATTATATTAAGTCGTTCAAAGAGAAGCATGTGTTGATTGATTCGTGTTTAATGAGTGAGAAATTAAAACAAACTTTTCATTGAACCATACTTCTGACATGGATCATTTTGACCCCAGAGGCATATCTTTTATCATAGCCAAAATGTGGTTTATTCAATTCTATAAAAATGTATGACTTTGTCAATCAACTTGTTGTTAGTAAATCTAAATCATGGTTTAGTGTTTCTGTATCAAAATGGACTTTTAACAAATTCAAATCTTTTGGAGTCATTTTGACCCCAGCCAACAGCACCTTTGATAAATAGGACGTTTATTTCAAATCAAATCACATTTTATTGGTCACATACACATGTTTAGCAGATATTATTGCGGGTGTAGCGAAATGCTTGTGTTTCTAGCTCCGACAGTGCAGTAATATCTAACAAGTAATATCTAACAATTTCACAACATATACCCAATACACACAAATCTAAGTATTTGAATCTAGGTTTCTCTGTAGATATGATCCATCCCACCAGAGGGTGGAGGGGCACCTGTATCAGTGGTTTTGACCAGATAGACACATGCAGACACCTAGTATAGTGCCTCCCATGTACTCTCCTAAGATTGGACTTTTCTATATCACGTATCACATGACAGTGTATAAACTTTGATTTGATCATGTACAAAACTGCGGTAGAAAAGTAAAGTATTCAGACCCTTCACATTTTGTTACGCTACAGCTTTATTCTAAAGTGTAATATTTTTCCCCCTCATCAATCTACACACAATACCACATAATGACAAAGTGAAAACTGGTTTTTAGAGATTTTTGCAAATGTATTTACTTAGGTATTCAGAACTTTTGCTATGAGACCCGAAATTGAGCTCAGATGCATCCTGATTCCATTGATCATCCTTGAGATGTTTCTACAACTTGATTGGAGTCCAATCTCAGTTTCTTGAAATGTATTATCTAACACTTACAATTTATTTCCTTTTTGGTTACTAAGCAGTTAAATCAACATTTAGCAAATACGTTAAACTAGCAACATTAGCAAACCTGTTAGCTATATTTCAGAGGTTAAAAGTTAAATTAAATGTGTCACACAGTCGAATTTTACAATAAACAGAATGTCCCACAAAATGTGTACATATTACTTTTTTGAAACCTCTCATAATCTAACTTAACTAAAATCTAACTTAACTAAAAACCTAATTTAACTTACATGAATTGCAATGAAAATCGGTGGTCAGCTAGCTAGAAGGATGTATGTAGTCGAAGTTATTTTTATTATTATTTATTGTTGACTATTTTAATTGAAATCATTCACGGTAAGGTAGTTATGTTGGATAAATAAAACACATAAGAAGCCTTATGTATCTTACATTAAAGGGCCAATGCAGCCGTTTTTAATCTCAACATCAAATCCTTTCTGGGTAACGATGAAGTACTTTCCTGGTTTTGTTTTCAAAGATGTCCACTGTCTGGGTGTTCACTTCCCCCCACGGGTTTCTATAGCAACACACATCACGTATCATTTATATCTTGTTTGTCAATTCTGAGTGATATTAAAGTTGTTCATTTGATAAACCATTGTTAAGGTTTTGTTGGTGACCTGCTCTTTGATGGTATACACATCTTACAGTGTAGTTATCAATTCCTACATTAAATAATAACATATTCAAGCAAACATTCAGTAGAATGCTGCTTTAAAAACACACATCAGTTCATAGTTTGTACTCCTGTTTTTAAGACATTACTTACTGGTTTTAATCAGATCGCCTGTCTCCTCCTCCTGTTCTTCCTTCTCCTCCTTCAATGTGACATTTATCTCCCCCTCCTCCTCTACTCCAAAAACTGCCTCCTCCTCTTTCACTCTGAACGCGTCTTCCTCTTCTTTCACTGTAACGTCTTTCTCTTCTTCTTTCACTGTAACAGCCTCACCCTCTACTTCTTTTTTACTGTGACATCCTCCTCTTCCTTCTCCTCTTTCACGAAAACGTTCAGACCCAGAGCTTCTTTCTCAGTCCAGTAGACCTCATCTTCTTTAACAGGAGAAGAGTAGCTTAGTGAACTCATGGTCGGAGATGTTCGCTAGCTAGCCTAGCGCTAGGCACATTTAAGACATCTGCCTGACTAACAACGTAAATATGAAAATAAATGGGGCAGCTAGCTATAAAACAGAAGTATGTTTAAAACACATAGGCAAGTATGCACTGAAACAGTCTAAAAAGCTTGAACGTTTAGGCTATGTCGCCTAGCAAGCTACTGAAGTGACTGACTCGCTGTTGTTGTCGAAGCGTCCCGTCCACTAGATTATACGTCACACTGGCATCAGCTGACTGGACTGGGTAACGCAATATAAGGACATGTTTATTTTATTTCCTGACAAAAAAGGGTATTTTTAAAATGTATTTCATTAAATAATAATATTATATTGATACGTCCAAAGGAAAGCATGTGTTGATTGATTAGTGAAGATTTGTAATGAATGAGAATGTAAACTTTACATCTAACACTGCATTTAAGGCAATGTCATATTCATTCCGTCAAACAAACGCTCTGCTGCCAAGTTTAACAGTGATCTACGTTCAATGAAAGCTGCTGGGAGCAAACTGCAGAGTAGCTCAAGGACAACAAAGATAACTGTTCATCCTCAGGCCCTGGTATATCAACAGACTGCATACAAAGAGGCACTGAACACTGCACACAAGTTATACTTTACCAGTGTCATTGCAAATGGTGACTGGAACACCGGAATTACATTTTCTGTAGTAAAGAAATTAGTTCAACCACTCTAACTCCCCCTTTACCCACTCCATTGAATAAAGTACCATTTTCATTGCATTTTTTCAAATCCCCAAATCTGAAAAAAATAGCATTTACTTCACTGTACAATCTACCCCTTGATTCAGACCTGTCCCTCTGCTTCACGCTGAGCCTCCCAGCTGCAGTTTCGCCACATTCTCATTGACAACCCCAAAATCTGTCTCTGAAATGGTCCATAATATGAGGTCAACTACCTGCGCCTTGGACCCTTTTCCCACAGGACTCATACAATCATAAACCCCTTTCTTAATTCAGGCACTGTGCCTAATTCCCTTAAAACTGACTCCATTTACATTTACGTCATTTAGCAGACGCTCTTATCCAGAGCGACTTACAAATTGGTGCATTCACCTTATGATATCCAGTGGAACAACCACTTTACAATAGTACATCTATATCTTTTTTGGGGGGGGGGTTAGAAGGATTACTTAATCCTATCCCAGTTATTCCTTAAAGAGGTGGGGTTTCAGGTGTCTCCGGAAGGTGGTGATTGACTCCGCTGTCCTGGCGTCGTGAGGGAGCTTGTTCCACCATTGGGGTGCCAGAGCAGCGAACAGTTTTGACTGGGCTGAGCGGGAACTGTGCTTCCGCAGAGGTAGGGAGGCGAGCAGGACATAGGTGGATGAACGCAGTGCCCTTCTTTGGGTGTAGGGACTGATCAGAGCCTGAAGGTACGGAGGTGCCGTTCCCCTCACTGCTCCGTAGGCAAACACCATGGTCTTGTAGCAGATGCGAGCTTCAACTGGAAGCCAGTGGAGTGTGCGGAGGAGCGGGGTGACGTGAGAGAACTTGGGAAGGTTGAACACCAGACGGGCTGCGGCGTTCTGGATGAGTTGTAGGGGTTTAATGGCACAGGCAGGGAGCCCCGCCAACAGCGAGTTGCAGTAATCCAGACGGAAGATGACAAGTGCCTGGATTAGGAACTGCGCCGCTTCCTGTGTGAGGCAGGGTCGTACTCTGCAAATGTTGTAGAGCATGAACCTACAGGATCGGGTCACCACCTTGATGTTAGCGGAGAACGACAGGGTGTTGTCCAGGGTCACACCAAGGCTCTAAGCACACTGGGAGGAGGACACAGTGGAGTTGTCAACCGTGATGGCGAGATCATGGAACGGGCAGTCCTTCCCCGAGAGGAAGAGCAGCTCCGTCTTGCCGAGGTTCAGCTTGAGGTGGTGATCTGTCATCCACACTGATATGTCTGCCAGACATGCAGAGATGCGATTCGCCACCTGGTTATCAGAAGGGGGAAAGGAGAAGATTAATTGTGTGTCGTCTGCGTAGCAATGATAGGAGAGACCATGTGAGGATATGACAGAGCCAAGTGACTTGGTGTATAGCGAGAATAGGAGAGGGCCTAGAACTGAGCCCTGGGGGACACCAGTGGTGAGAGCACGTGGTGCGGAGACGGATTTTCGCCATGCGACCTGGTAGGAGCGACCTGTCAGGTAGGACGCAATCCAAGAGTGAGCCGCGCCGGAGATGCCCAACTCGGAGAGGGTGGAGAGGAGGATCTGATGGTTCACAGTATCAAAGGCAGCAGATAGGTCTAGAAGGATGAGAGCAGAGGAGAGAGAGTTAGCTTTAGCAGTGCGGAGAGCCTCCGTGACACAGAGAAGAGCAGTCTCAGTTGAATGACCAGTCTTGAAACCTGACTGATTTGGATCAAGAAGGTAATTCTGAGAGAGATAGAAAGAGAGCTGGCCAAGGACGGCACGCTCAAGAGTTTTGGAGAGGAAAGAAAGAAGGGATACTGGTCTGTAGTTGTTGACATCGGAGGGATCGAGTGTAGGTTTATTGAGAAGGGGTGCAACTCTCGCTCTCTTGAAGATGGAAGGGACATAGCCAGCGGTCAAGGATGAGTTGATGAGCGAGGTGAGGTAAGGGAGAAGGTCTCCGGAAATGGTCTGGAGAAGAGAAGAGGGGATAGGGTCAAGCGGGCAGGTTGTTGGGCGGCGGGCCGTCACAAGTCGCAAGATTTCATCTGGAGAGAGAGGGGAGAAAGAGGTCAAAGCATAGGGTAGGGCAATGTGAGCAGGACCAGCGGTGTCGTTTGACTTAACAAACGAGGATCGGATGTCGTCAACCTTCTTTTCAAAATGGTTGACAAAGTCGTCCGCAGAGGGGGGGAGGAGGATTCAGGAGGGAGGAGAAGGTGGCAAAGAGCTTCCTCGGGTTAGAGGCAGATGCTTGGAATTTAGAGTGGTAGAAAGTGGTTTTAGCAGCAGAAACAGAGGAAGAAAATGTGGAGAGGAGGGAGTGAAAAGATGCCAGGTCCGCAGGGAGGCTAGTTTTCCTCCATTTCCGCTCGGCTGCCCGGAGCCCTGTTCTGTGAGCTCGCAATGAGTCGTCAAGCCACGGAGCAGGAGGGGAGGACCGAGCCGGCCGGGAGGATAGGGGACATAGAGAGTCAAAGGATGCAGAAAGGGAGGAGAGGAGGGTTGAGAAGGCAGAATCAGGAGATTGGTTGGAGAAGGATTGAGCAGAGGGAAGAGATGATAAGATGGAAGAGGAGAGAGTAGCAGGAGAGAGAGAGCGAAGGTTGCGATGGCGCAATACCACCTGAGTAGGGGCAGAGTGAGTAGTGTTGGAGGAGAGCGAGAGGGAATAGGATACAAGGTAGTGGTCGGAGACTTGGAGGGGAGTTGCAGTGAGATTGGTAGAAGAACAGCATCTAGTAAAGATGAGGTCAAGCGTATTGCCTGCCTTGTGAGTAGGGGGGGACGGTGCGAGGGTGAGGCCAAAAGAGGAGAGGAGTGGAAAGAAGGAGGCAGAGAGAAGGGAGGTAGGGAGGTTAAAGTCACCCAGAATTGTGTGGGGTGAGCCATCCTCAGGAAAGGAACTTATCAAGGCGTCAAGCTCATTGATGAACTCTCCAAGGGAACCTGGAGGGCGATACATTTTGATAAGGATGTTAAGCTTGAATGGGCTAGTGATTGTGACAGCATGGAATTCAAAGGAGGAGATAGACAGATGGGTCAGGGGAGAAAGAGAGAATGTCCACTTCGGAGAGATGAGGATTCCAGTCCCGCCACCCCGCTGACCAGATGCTCTCGGGGTGTGCGAGAACACGTGGTCAGACGAGGAGAGAGCAGTAGGAGTAGCAGTGTTTTCTGTGGTAATCCATGTTTCTGTCAGCGCCAAGAAGTCGAGGGACTGGAGGGTAGCATAGGCTGAGATGAACTCTGCATTGTTGGCCACAGACCGGCAGTTCCAGAGGCTGGAACCTGGAACTCCACGTGGGTCGTGCGCGCTGGGACCACCAGGTTAGAGTGGCAGCGGCCATGCGGTGTGAAGCGTTTGTGTGGCCTGTGCAGAGAGGAGAGAACAGGGATAGACAGACACATAGTTGACAGGCTACAGGAGAGGCTACGCTAATGCAAAGGAGATTGGAAAGAAAATGAACTAAACAACTGGGGAAGCGAGAGAGCAGGGCCTCCCATCACTAACCATTTGCTGAAACACTCAAATATAACTATTCCAACGTCCAGTTAGAAATTATAATTGATGTAAACTACAGTGGTTCAATGTTTCCAGGAATAGGCTCAAACTTAGTTTATTCAGCTAGATAACTTGGTACAGTATTCTTCCGTGAAACCCACCCAGTGCACCGTGTCTTATGACGCCGTAGCTAACTAGCATGCTAGCATCCAATAACACACGGTTAGCACCAATACTTGGTTACAACAAACTACCAATGGATCATTTGTGTCCGTGTCTAGTTCCTTTCACAACGCAGAAGTAATTAAACGTTGGCTAGCTAACACAAAGTCAGTCTTGCTAGCTACACAAGTGGACTACACAACTCGAAAGCTTACGTTGCAAAAATCTTATTGACTAAAAATTATACAGTACTGCTAGCTGATAGAGTTGGCTAGCTAGCAGTGGCTGCGTTTACCTTTATCTTTGATACAAAGACAACTATGTAGCTAGCTAACGTTACACTAATAAAATCGTTCCGTTGTAATGTATTTAGTTTCTACAGCACCGCTAGTTGGTAAAGTTGGCTAGCTAGCAGTGGCTGTGGTGTTGTGATGTTTACGCCGTTTGGAAAACGGCACGAACGACTACAGCTGGCTAGCTGTCTAGCTAACCTTGTTAGTTTCTCAAAGTTAGAAAAAGGGCACCAACGAACAACATCCTTTTGGCACAAACTCTGGAAATGAATTTGGTTGTGCTTGCCATTTTATAAGATACTGCTTACCATTTTATACGATACTTAGCTACACCTTTATCCTTGATGCAAAATGTGCATGAACCCTCCCAGTCTGACTAGATACTACAGAACTACCTCTCTACCAACAATCTGCATGAACCCTCCCAGTCTGACTAGATACTACAGAACTACCTCTCTACCAACAATCTGCATGAACCATCCCAGTCTGGCTAGATACTACAGAACTACCTCTCTACCAACAATCTGCATGAACCCTCCCAGTCTGGCTAGATACTACAGAACTACCTCTCTACCAACAATCTACATGAACCCTCCCAGTCTGGCTAGATACTACAGAACTACCTCTCTACCAACAATCTGCATGAACCCTCCCAGTCTGACTGTATACAACTACAGAACTACCTCTCTACCAACAATCTACATGATCCCTTCCAGTCTGACTGTATACAACTACAGAACTACCTCTCTACCAACAATCTGCATGAACCCTCCCAGTCTGACTGTATACAACTACAGAACTACCTCTCTACCAACAATCTACATGAACCCTTCCAGTCTGACTGTATACAACTACAGAACTACCTCTCTACCAACAATCTGCATGAACCCTCCCAGTCTGACTGTATACAACTACAGAACTACCTCTCTACCAACAATCTACATGAACCCTTCCAGTCTGACTGTATACAACTACAGAACTACCTCTCTACCAACAATCTACATGAACCCTTCCAGTCTGACTGTATACAACTACAGAACTACCTCTCTACCAACAATCTACATGAACCCTTCTAGTCTGACTAGATACTACAGAACTACCTCTCTACCAACAATCTGCATGAACCCTTCTAGTCTGGCTAGATACTACAGAACTACCTCTCTACCAACAATCTACATGAACCCTCCCAGTCTGACTAGATACTACAGAACTACCTCTCTACCAACAATCTGCATGAACCCTTCTAGTCTGGCTAGATACAACTACAGAACTACCTGTCTACCAACAATCTACATGAACCCTTCTAGTCTGACTGTATACAGCTACAGAACTACCTCTCTACCAACAATCTACATGGACCCTTCTAGTCTGGCTAGATACAACTACAGAACTACCTCTCTACCAACAATCTGCATGAACCCTTCTAGTCTGACTAGATACTACAGAACTACCTCCCTACCAACAATCTGCATGAACCCTCCCAGTCTGACTAGATACAACTACAGCACTACCTCTCTACCAACAATCTACATGAACCCTCCCAGTCTGACTAGATACTACAGAACTACCTCTCTGCCAACAATCTGCATGAACCCTCCCAGTCTGACTAGATACTACAGAACTACCTCTCTACCAACAATCTGCATGAACCCTCCCAGTCTGGCTAGATACTACAGAACTACCTCTCTACCAACAATCTACATGAACCCTCCCAGTCTGACTAGATACTACAGAACTACCTCTATACCAACAATCTACATGAACCCTCCCAGTCTGACTAGATACTACAGAACTACCTCTCTACCAACAATCTGCACGAACCCTTCCAGTCTGACTGTATACAGCTACAGAACTACCTCCCAACTACAGGTTGAACCTTAATTGGGGAGCCACCATGCTTCTACATCTGCATTGCTGTTTGGGGTTTTAGGCTGAGTTTCTGTATATCACTTTGTGACATCGGCTGATGGAAAAAGGGCTTTATAAAAATACATTTGATAACAAGGTGTGGAGACCATCATAGTATAGTAGTGGAGCTAGTACAATAACAAGGTGTGGAGACCATCATAGTATAGTAGTGGTACTAGTAGTGGAGCCAGTACAATAACAAGGTGTGGAGACCATCATAGTATAGTTGTGGTACTGGTAGTGGAGCTAGTACAATAACAAGGTGTGGAGACCATCATAGTATAGTTGTGGTACTGGTAGTGGAGCTAGTACAATAACAAGGTGTGGAGACCATCATAGTATAGTAGTGGAGCTAGTACAATAACAAGGTGTGGAGACCATCATAGTATAGTAGTGGAGCTAGTACAATAACAAGGTGTGGAGACCATCATATTAAAGTAGTGGTACTAGACTGATTTGAGAAGAAATAGAGAATTATTTCTAAGTGCAAGGGTGCCAATATATTTGGCTGCAGCTGTATCCAATCAAAGTAATTTAGCAATATCCAAATCATATATCAAATCAAATTCAAGGTTGGAGTGAAGAATAGAAAAATGAAATTAATCTATATAATAACTTAATAGACTGGAGTCCTGTCCAGGGGAAGAACTTGTACATCAAGCTGCCTCATTACAGAAACAGGAGATAGGCTCTACTATACTGTGGTACTGTATAGACTAGAGTCCTGTCCAGGGGAAGTACTGTACATCAAGCTGCCTCACACTACAGAAACAGCTCCTGCTACTATGAGCCGTTCTGGCTCAGACAAGCCAAGGCTACTTACTTCCTTATATAATCATTTACATTTAGCAATATCCAAATCATATTATGAACAACAGAGGGTTTATACTTGTATACAATCAATCAAAGCTAATAAAGAAAAACAAAATACACATGTTAAAATATTTAATTGATTTTAGACATGATCAAGATGAAAAAACAACAAAAACAGGCCTGTTGTTTTGGTCAGATTTTCATATCTGATTTCATTTAAACAATATGATTTAATGTGACAAACTAAAACACAAATTCTCAGTCAAAAACACAAGTCAGAACACAGTCTCTCTATTCTCTCATGTGCCTTCAGGTCCTCTGACTGGGAAAATGTCTTTCCACAATGAGAGCAGTGGTATGTCTTCTCCTCCTGTGTATGTATTATTTCATGCTTATTCAGATGCCTTAACCGGTTAAATCTCTTTCCACACTGGGAGCAGTGGTAGGTCTTATCCCCTCCTGTGTGTGTCCTGTCATGCCTAGTCAGCCCCCCTAACTTGGTAAAACTCTTTCCACACAGGGAGCATTGGTAGAGCTTTTCTTGTGTGTGTCCCCTCTCATGCTTTTTCAGACTTGTTAACCACCTAAAACTCTTTTCACACTGGGAACAGTGGAAGGGCTTTTCTCCTGTATGTATTCTCTCATGTGCTTTCAGGTGTAGTAATCGGGTAAAACTATTTCCACAGTAGGAGCAGTGGTGTCGTCTTGCTGGTTTGGGAGTCTCTGTGTCTGGTTCCTCTGAAGGACTCTTTCTGCTGTCAGAGTGAAAGTCTGGTCTCTCTCCTGCCAAAGACAGAGTAATTTGTTTAATACTAAAGAGAGACCTGAATGAAACCTGCATTAAATAAAACTGTTTTCCTATGAGGTTTAATCTAGACTAGATCCCTCAATAACCTGAGGTCAGTTTTCACAACATTACATCATTAATAATAAACTTGGTGATGGTGAGATTTAAAAACAAATGATGTAAAGCTCCATATCTAATATCTCAGGGAATCTCATGATGTCATAATAGATAATGTCATGTTTATAAGCTGAGCAGAGCTCTATAATAATAGATAATGTCATGTTTATAGGCTGAACAGAGCTCTACAATAATAGATAATGCCATGTTATAGGCTGAGCAGAGCTCTATAATAATAGATAATGTCATGTTTTAGGCTGAGCAGAGCTCTATAATAATAGATAATGTCATGTTTATAGGCTGAGCAGAGCTCTATAATAATAGATCATGTTTATAGGCTGAGCAGAGCTCTATAATAATAGATAATGTCATGTTTTGAGGCTGAGCAGTGCTCTATAATAATAGATAATGTTTATAGGCTGAGCAGAGCTCTATAATAATAGATAATGTCATGTTTATAGGCTGAGCAGAGGTCTATAATAATATATATTACTATTTCAGTCAATGTTATAGGCTGCATTTGATCCAATGTTAATAACATTTTGTTGGTGGCCCACTTAATCTCTAAAGTAATAATGACCATATTTTCTAAATGATAATTCTTTAGTTTAGCCAAGCCTTTCCTTGAAATGGCTATTTTGACCATGTTTTTTGTCAACTAACAAACGTTTGCTAATATGTTCAGTCTCCCCAAAACGCTTGTCATTTTGCTAATATGTTCAGTCTCCCCAAAACGCTTGTCCTTTTGCTAATATGTTCAGTCTCCCCAAAACACTTGTCCTTTTGCTAATATGTTCAGTCTCCCCAAAACACTTGTCCTTTTGCTAATATGTTCAGTCTCCCCAAAACACTTGTCCTTTTGCTAATATGTTTAGTCTCCCCAAAACACTTGTCCTTTTGCTAATATGTTTAGTCTCCCCATAACACATGTCCATTTCATTTCAATAATGCTTCTTATTTTATGTATTTCTCCAACATGGTTTAGAAATCTGCTTTTATAGGGTATACACACCCCACGCAAGGTCTACAATAGACACACGTCAAAAGTTTCATTTATAACTTGTTTGCCATTCTGTGAGACAATTAAGTTGTGATTTTGTGGTGGGAGGGACTCTGATGGTATACACATGACCAGAGGAAGTGTGGTATATGGCCAATATAGCATGGTTAAAGACTGTCCTTATGCACAACACAACTTAGAGTGCCTGGATACAGCCCTTAGCCGTGGTATATTGGCCATCTATCACTGAGGTGTCTTATTGCTATTATAAACTGGTTACCAACGTAATCAGAAGAGTAAAAATACATGTCATACCCATGGTATATGGCCTGATATACCACGGCTGTCAGCCAATCAGCATTCAGGGCTTTAACCACCCATTTTAAAATGTAGCTTTAATATTATATTATAACATGAATTCCTATAGTACAGAACAACATTTTCAAGTATAGAATTTCAGTAGCATGCTGCTTTAAAACAACACATTCGTTCAAAAACTTTGGACAGTTAGAGCCCGTTTTTAAGACAGTACTTACTGGTGGTGGTAATCAGATCTCCTGACTCCTCTGTCAATATGACCGTTCTCTCTCCCTCTTTCTCCTTCTTCACTCCAAAAACTGCATCCTCCTCTTTCTCTTCCTCCTCTTCTTTTACTGTAACATCCTCCTCCTCTTTCACTCTGAACGCGTCCTCTTCTTTCACTGAAACGTATTTCTCTTCTTCTTTCACTGTAACATCCTCACCCTCTCCTTCTTTTTTTACTGTGACATCCTCCTCTTCCTTCTCATCTTTCACGACAATGTTCAGCCACAGACCCTCTTTCTCCGTCCAGCAGACCTCCTCTTCTTTAGCAGGGGGGGAATACATCAGTGAGCTCATGTTCGGGGATGTTAGCTAGCTAGCTAGTTAGCATGAGCGACTAGTATAGTGCTAGGCTAACTTATCAAGCCAGCTAGTTTACTAACAATGTAACTATAACATTTAAATGGGGTCAATTAACTAGATGCCAGAAGTATATTTAAAACACAGAGGCAAATATGCACAGAAACAGTCTAAATGTTTCGGCTGTTGGCTACCAAGGTGGCTGACTCATTGTTGTTGATGTTGAAGTGTCCCGTCCACTAGATTATACGTCACGCTCGCGGCATCGCCTGAAAGACGCACATCGCCGTCTGCTGACTGGAGTGGGTAACGCAGTTAAGATACGTTTTTTTATTTTTCATTTGAAGACAAATTTATTTTTCTTTCCTTTCATTCAATAACAAAATTATATTGAGACGTTCAAAAAGAGCAGTGCATATTTTGAGTGAGAATTTAAAACATACTGTCCTTCACATCTGTATTTAAGGCAGTTTCATATTCATTCATTTAAAGAAACCCACTGGTCACACACTGGTTGAATTATCTGTCAAACTAGGAACTCTGCAGCCTAGTTTAACAGTGATCTAAGTTCTATGAACGCTGCTGGGAGCAAACTGGAAAATAGCTAGAGGAAAACAAACCTAACTGCATCCCCAGTCCCTGGTATATCAACAGACTGCATACAAACCTAACTGCATCCCCAGTCCCTGGTATATCAACAGACTGCATACAAACCTAACTGCATCCCCAGTCCCTGGTATATCAACAGACTGCATACAAACCTAACTGCATGCCCAGGCCTTGGTATATCATCAGACTGCATACAAACCTAACTGCATCCCCAGACCCTGGTATATCATCAGACTGCATACAAACCTAACTGCATCCCCAGGCCCTGGTATATCATCAGACTGGATACAAACCTAACTGCATCCCCAGGCCCTGGTATATCAACAGACTGCATACAAACCTAACTACATCCCCAGGCCCTGGTATATCATCAGACTGCATACAAGCCTAACTGCATCCCCAGGCCCTGGTATATCATCAGACTGGATACAAACCTAACTGCATCCCCAGGCCCTGGTATATCAACAGACTGCATACAAACCTAACTACATCCCCAGGCCCTGGTATATCATCAGACTGCATACAAACCTAACTACATCCCCAGGCCCTGGCCCTGGTATATCATCAGACTGCATACAAGCCTAACTGCATCCCCAGGCCCTGGTATATCATCAGACTGCATACAAACCTAACTATATCCCCAGTCCCTGGTATATCATCAGACTGCATACAAACCTAATTGCAAGCCAGCAGCATACCACCCTGCATCCCACTGCTGGCTTGCTTCTGAAGCTAAGCAGGGTTGGTCCTGGTCAGTCCCTGGATGGGAGACCAGATGCTGCTGGAAGTGGTGTTGGAGGGCCAGTAGGAGGCACTCTTTCCTCTGGTCTAAACACTATCCCAATGCTCTAGGGCAGTGATTGGGGACACTGCCCTGTGTAGGGATGGGATGTTAAATGGGTGTCCTGACTCTCTGAGGTCATTAAAGATCCCATTGCACTTATCGTAAGAGTCGGGGTATCAAATTTAACATCCCTACCAAAAAGTTGACAAAACAAAAAGGAGCATGCAGGTTGATTTTCTTTTTCGTTTCGTGCCCACGGAAGAAGGCACCAGAGTCTACCGTGCTAATGGGTTCCCTCTAGATAACACAATCACACAGTACATGGAAAGCATGAGGTGAAGCTAACATTAACAAGCTTGAGCTAGATACCAAGCTAGCATACAAACTCTGTAGCACAGAGTAGATCCTCCATATGACGTTGAGAAATAGTGCATTGTGGGTCATTTAGAAGATATCTGGAAGTTAATAAATATGTAAAGATGCAAAAACATAACTGTTTGTACTTATAGGTAACCAGATCTTCAATACAAAAAAGTTACTAAGGCTTTAACCACACTGTTTTGTAACACTGGTGAGTAAAAACTCATGCTTCCTACCCTTTAACTTTTAGTCAAATAATTTAAATATACATTTTACTCAACTGCGTTACCCACTCCAGTTAACAGATGACGATATGCGACTTTATGGCAATGCTGCTAGTGTGACGTATAATCTAGTGGACGGAACGCTTCTTTCAACAGCAGCAACAGTTAGTCAGCCACCTCGGTAGCTTGCTAGCCAAAATATCCGAACCAATAAAGCTCTTTAGGCGCTTTAGTGTGTATTAGCCACTGTGTTTTAAACCCACTTCTGTCGTCTAGTTTGTTATCCGATTTAATTTCATATTTACAGTGAGGGAAAAAAGTATTTGATCCCCTGCTAATTTTGTACGTTTGCCCACTGACAAAGAAATGATCAGTCTATAATTTTAATGGTAGGTTTATTTGAACAGTGAGAGACAGAATAACAACAAAAAAATCCAGAAAAACGCATGTCAAAAATGTTATAAAATGATTTGCATTTTAATGAGGGAAATAAGTATTTGACCCCTCTGCAAAACATGACTTAGTACTTGGTGGCCAAACCCTTGTTGGCAATCACAGAGGTCAGATGTTTCTTGTAGTTGGCCACCAGGTTTGCACACATCTCAGGAGGGATTTTGTCCCACTCCTCTTTGCAGATCTTCTCCAAGTCATTAAGGTTTCGAGGCTGACGTTTGGCAACTCGAACCTTCAGCTCCCTCCACAGATTTTCTATGGGATTAAGGTCTGGAGACTGGCTAGGCCACTCCAGGACCTTAATGTGCTTCTTCTTGAGCCACTCCTTTGTTGCCTTGGCCGTGTATTTTGGGTCATTGTCATGCTGGAATACCCATCCACGACCCATTTTTAATGCCCTGGCTGAGGGAAGGAGGTTCTCACCCAAGATTTGATGGTCCATCGTCCCTTTGATGCGGTGAAGTTGTCCTGTCCCCTTAGCAGAAAAACACCCCCAAAGCATAATGTTTCCACCTCCATGTTTGACGGTGGGGGATGGTGTTCTTGGGGTCAAAGGCAGCATTCCTCCTCCTCCAAACACGGCGAGTTGAGTTGATGCCAAAGAGCTCCATTTTGGTCTCATCTGACCACAACACTTTCACCCAGTTGTCCTCTGAATCACTCAGATGTTCATTGGCAAACTTCAGACGGGCATGTATATGTGCCTGCTTGACCCGATCCCCTCCTCTCTTCTCCAGACCATTTCCGGAGACCTTCTCCCTTACCTCACCTCGCTCATCAACTCATCCTTGACCGCTGGCTATGTCCCTTCCGTCTTCAAGACAGCGAGAGTTGCACCCCTTCTCAAAAAACCTACACTCGATCCCTCCGATGTCAACAACTACAGACCAGTATCCCTTCTTTCTTTTCTCTCCAAAACTCTTGAGCGTGCCGTCCTTGGCCAGCTCTCTTGCTATCTCTCTCAGAATGACCTTCTTGATCCAAATCAGTCAGGTTTCAAGACTGGTCATTCAACTGAGACTGCTCTTCTCTGTGTCACGGAGGCTCTCCGCACTGCTAAAGCTAACTCTCTCTCCTCTGCTCTCATCCTTCTAGACCTATCTGCTGCCTTTGATACTGTGAACCATCAGGTCCTCCTCTCCACCCTCTCCGAGTTGGGCATCTCCGGCGCGGCTCACTCTTGGATTGCGTCCTATCTGACAGGTCGCTCATACCAGGTCGCATGGCGAAAATCCGTCTCCGCACCATGTGCTCTCACCACTGGTGTCCCCCAGGGCTCAGTTCTAGGCCCTCTACTATTCTCACTATACACCAAGTCACTTGGCTCTGTCATATCCTCACATGGTCTCTCCTATCATTGCTACGCAGACGACACACAATTCATCTTCTCCTTTCCCCCTTCTGATAACCAGGTGGCGAATCGCATCTCTGCATGTCTGGCAGACATATCAGTGTGGATGACAGATCACCACCTCAAGCTGAACCTCGGCAAGACGGAGCTGCTCTTCCTCTCGGGGAAGGACTGCCCGTTCCATGATCTCGCCATCACGGTTGACAACTCCATTGTGTCCTCCTCCCAGTGTGCTTAGAGCCTTGGCGTGACCCTGGACAACACCCTGTCGTTCTCCGCTAACATCAAGGTGGTGACCCGATCCTGTAGGTTCATGCTCTACAACATTCGCAGAGTACAACCCTGCCTCACACAGGAAGCGGCGCAGTTCCTAATCCAGGCACTTGTCATCTTCCGTCTGGATTACTGCAACTCGCTGTTGGCGGGGCTCCCTGCCTGTGCCATTAAACCCCTACAACTCATCCAGAACGCCGCAGCCCGTCTGGTGTTCAACCTTCCCAAGTTCTCTCACGTCACCCCGCTCCTCCGCACACTCCACTGGCTTCCAGTTGAAGCTTGCATCTGCTACAAGACCATGGTGTTTGCCTACGGAGCAGTGAGGGGAACGGCACCTCCGTACCTTCAGGCTCTGATCAGTCCCTACACCCAAACAAGGGCACTGCGTTCATCCACCTCTGGCCTGCTGGCCCCCCTACCTCTGCGGAAGCACAGTTCCCGCTCAGCCCAGTCAAAACTGTTCGCTGCTCTGGCACCCCAATGGTGGAACAAGCTCCCTCACGACGCCAGGACAGCGGAGTCAATCACCACCTTCCGGAGACACCTGAAACCCCACCTCTTTAAGGAATACCTGGGATCGGATAAAGTAATCCTTCTAACCCCTCCCCCCCAAAAAAGATATAGATGTACTCTTGTAAAGTGGTTGTTCCACTGGATATCATAAGGTGAATGCACCAATTTGTAAGTCGCTCTGGATAAGAGCGTCTGCTAAATGACGTAATTGTAAATGTTGAGCAGGGGGACCTTGCGGGCGCTGCAGGATTTCAATCCTTCACGGCGTAGTGTGTTACCAATTGTTTTCTTGGTGACTATGGTCCCAGCTGCCTTGAAATCATTGACAAGATCCTCCCGTGTAGTTCTGTGCTGATTCCTCACCGTTCTATTCATCATTGCAACTCCACGAGGTGAGATCTTGCATGGAGCCCCAGGCCGAGGGAGATTGACAGTTCTTTTGTGTTTCTTCCATTAGTGAATAATCACACCAACTGTTGTCACCTTCTCACCAACTGCTTGGCGATGGTCTTGTAGCCCATTCCTGCCTTGTGTAGGTCTACAATCTTGTCCCTGACATCCTTGGAGAGCTCTTTGGTCTTGGCCATGGTGGAGAGTTTGGAATCTGATTGATTGATTGCTTCTGTGGACAGGTGTCTTTTATACAGGTAACAAGCTGAGATTAGGAGCACTCCCTTTAAGAGTGTGCTCCTAATCTCAGCTCGTTACCTGTATAAAAGACACCTGGGAGCCAGAAATCTTTCTGATTGAGAGGGGGTCAAATACTTATTTCCCTCATTAAAATGCAAATCAATTTATAACATTTTTGACATGCGTTTTTCTGGATGTTTTTGTTGTTATTCTGTCTCTCACTGTTCAAATAAACCTACCATTAAAATTATAGACTGATCATTTCTTTGTCAGTGGGCAAACGTACAAATCAGCAGGGGATCAAATACTTTTTCCCTCACTGTACGATGTTGTTGTTATTAGTCAGCTAGCGGGCTGGTTAAGTTAGCATTAGCCTAGCTAGCTAACTGTTAGTTAACATTCCCGACCATGAGCTCACTAAGCTACTCTCCTGCTAAAGAAGAGGAGGTCTGCTGGACTGAGAAAGATGGTCTGTGGCTGAACGTTGTCGTGAAAGAGGAAGATGAGGCTGTCACAATATAAAAACAAGTAAAGGGTGACGGTTGTTACAGTGAAAGAAGAAGAGAAAGACGTTACAGTGAAATTAGAGGAAGACGCGTTCAGAGTGAAAGAGGAGGAGAAAGAGGAAGATGCTGTTTTTGAAGTGAAAGAGTGTTAGGGGGAGATGACTGTCACATTGGAAAATGAGGAGGAAGAAGAGGAGGAAACTGGATATCTGGGCCATAAGATGGTTTTGAGAAACAGGGCCCTGATGAACACCAGTAAGTACCTGCACACATTTGCGCCATAGCCTAGTTCCATGCTGTTACTATAGCCTCTTTCGATAATATGACTGCTTCTTCAGTTCTGTCCCCACAGCGACTGCAGTGAGAATAGCTATTGCATGAAATCTGTATCCTGCTCTCCTGTTATCTCTGTTGTTTTCTTCCCGTCTGGTGAGGTGGCCTCCTGTATACAGGAGATGTGACCGTATTATTACGGAGAACCTCACTTCTGGGGATGTGGCCTCCTGTATACAGGAATCTGTAGCTAGTCTTTCTGGTGAGGTGGCCTCCTGTATATAGGGATCTGTAGCTCGTCTTTCTGGTGAGTTGGACTCTTGTATACAGGGATCTGTAGCTAGTCTTTCAAGTGTGGTGCCTTCTCAGACAAACTCATTACTGAAAGTTGACAACACTATCTCTGCTAATCTCACTGTGATCTGGGTATGTGTAATGTTCAATTTAACTTCATAGTCTCTGTATTGTACACAGTTAGCTGTCCCTCTACTACCAGCTATCCCCTGTAACAATATACACAGAGGAGTGGTATCGTTCCCCAGAAACTCTATTAGCTGTCCCTCTACTACCAGCTATCCCCTGTTACAATATACACAGAGGAGTGGTATCGTTCCCCAGAGACTCTATTAGCTGTCCCTCTACTACCAGCTATCCCCCGTTACAATATACACAGAGGAGTGGTATCGTTCCCCAGAGACTCTATTAGCTGTCCTTCCTCTACTACCAGCTAATGCCTTGGTCCCCAGTCATATTATATTCTGCTCTCCCAATTCCCTGTAACATTAATGCCTTGGTTTTTGGGACTCCATAGAATGACTGATATCGGTCCTGCCAGAATCTGCAACTAACACTCCATAAGACTGACCCTTGACCCCCCCCCCCATCATACTGTCTACACTGATGGATATCTGTCAGTCACTAGTTCAGCCCCTAAATGAGTCTGGAAGTCTGTCTTCCTCTGCTCATATGCATCTTCTTCCCCCTGACGCTTGACAGTAAGAATAGTTTGGTTCCCATATTCCCCCCTTAGGATGTTGTCCAGAGTATAATTACCCAAACAAGCTGCCTCTCCCCAGGCTCCTGGTCTACTGGTGAATAAAACTCTCCCCAGGCTCCTGGTCTACTGGATATAAGAGCAACGTCAACTCACCAACATTACGACCAGGAATATGACTTTCCCGAAGCGGATCCTCTGTTTGGCCCACCACCCAGGACAATGGATCGGATCCCAACCGGCAACCCAAAGCAACGACGCCGTAGAAGGGGCAGACGGAGCGGTCTTCTGGTCAGGCTCCGTAGACGGGCACATCGTGCACCGCTCCCGAGCATACTACTCGCCAATGTCCAGTCTCTTGACAAGAAGGTAGACGAAATCCGAGCAAGGGTAGCATTCCAGAGAGACATCAGAGACTAACGTTCTTTGTTTCACGGAAACATGGCTCATTCGAGACACGCAATCTGAGTCGGTACAGCCACCTGGTTTCTTCACGCATCGCGCCGACAGAAACAAGCATCTCTCTGGTAAGAAGAAGGGCGGGGGTGTATGCCTTATGATTAACGAGACGTGGTGTGATCATAACAACATACAGGAACTCAAGTCCTTTTGTTCACCTGACTTAGAATTCCTCACAGTCAAATGCCGACCGCATTATCTACCAAGAGAATTCTCTTCGATCATAATCACAGTTGTGTATATTCCCCCCCAAGCAGACACATCGACGGCCCTGAAAGAACTTAATTCGACTCTATGTAAACTGGAAACCACATATCCTGAGGCTGCATTCATTGTAGCTGGGGATTTTAACAAGGCTAATCTGAAAACAAGGCTCCCCAAATTCTATCAGCATATCGATTGTGCTACCAGGGCTGGTAAAACCCTAGACCACTGTTATTCTAACTTCCGAGACGCATATAAGGCCCTCCCCCGCCCTCCCTTCGGAAAAGCTGACCACGACTCCATTTTGTTGCTCCCAGCCTATAGACAGAAACTAAAACAGGAAGCACCCGCGCTCAGGTCTGTTCAACGCTAATTCGACCAATCGGATTCCACGCTTCAAAATTGCTTCGATCACGTGGACTGGGATATGTTCCGCATTGCGGCGAACAACAACATTGACGAATATGCTGATTCGGTGAGCGAGTTTATTAGCAAGTGCATCGGTGATGTCATATCCACAGCGTCTATTAAAACATTCCCCAACCAGAAACCGTGGATTGATGGCAGCATTCGTGCAAAACTGAAAGTGCGAACCACTGCTTTTAATCAGAGCAAGGTGATCGGAAACATGACCGAATACAAACAGTGTAGCTATTTCCTCCGCAATCAAACAAGCTAAGCATCAGTATAGAGACAAAGTGGAGTCGCAATTCAACGGCTCAGACACGAGAGGTATGTGGCAGGGTCTACAGTCAATCACGGACAACAAAAGAAAAACCAGCCCCGTCCCGGACCACGATGTCTTGCTCCCATACAGAGTAAACAACTTTTTTGCTCGCTTTGAGGACAATACAGTGGCACTGACACGGCCCGCTACCAAAACCTGCGGCCTCTCCTTCACTGTAGCCAACGTTAGTAAAACATTTAAACGTGTTAACCCTCGCAAGGCTGCAGGCCCAGACGGCATCCCCGGCCGTGTCCTCAGAGCATGCGCAGACCAGCTGGCTGGTGTGTTTACGGACATATTCAATCAATCCCTATCTCAGTCTGCTGTTCCCACATGCTTCAAGAGGGCCAGCATTGTTCCTGTTCCTAAGAAAGCTAACTGAGCTAAATGACTACCGCCCTGTAGCACTCACTTCCGTCATCATGAAGTGCTTTGAGAGACTAGTCAAGGACCATATCACCTCCACCCTACCTGACACCCTAGACCCACTCCAATTTGCTTACCGCCCCAATAGGTCCACAGACGACGCAATCGCCATCACACTGCACACTGCCCTAACCCATCTGGACAAGAGGAATACCTATGTAAGAATGCTGTTCATCGATTACAGCTCAGCATTTAACACCATAGTACCCTCCAAACTCGTCATTAAGCTCGAAACCCTGGGTCTCAACCCCGCCCTGTGCAACTGGGTCCTGGACTTCCTGACGGGCCGCCCCCAGGTGGTGAGGGTAGGTAACAACATTTACATTTTACATTTTAGTCATTTAGCAGACGCTCTTATCCAGAGCGACTTACAGTAGTGAATACATACATTTCTTTCTTTTTGTGCATCTCCACCCACGCTGATCCTCAAAACTGGGTCCCCACAAGGGTGCGTTCTCTGCCCTCTCCTGTACTCTCTGTTCACCCACGACTGTGTGGCCATGCACGCCTCCAACTCAATCATCAAGTTTGCAGACGACACTACAGTGGTAGGCTTGATTACCAACAACGACGAGATGGCCTACAGGGAGGAGGTGAGGGCCCTTGGAGTGTGGTGTCAGGAAAATAACCTCACACTCAATGTCAACAAAACAAAGGAGATAATCGTGGACTTCAGGAAACAGCAGAGGGAGCAGCCCCCTATCTACATTGACGGGTCAGTAATGGAGAGGGTGGAAAGTTTTGAGTTCCTCGGCGTACACATCACGGGCGAACTGAAATGGTCCACCCACACAGACAGCGTGGTGAAGAAGGCGCAGCAGCGCCTTTTCAACCTCAGGAGGCTGAAGAAATTTGGCTTGTTACCAAAAACACTCAAACTTTTACAGATGCACAATCGAGAGCAACCTGTCGGGCTGTATCACCGCCTGGTACGGCAACTGCTCTGCCCATAACCGTAAGGCTCTCCAGAAGGTAGTGAGGTCTGCACAACGCATCACCGGGGGCAAACTACTTGCCCTCCAGGACACCTACACCACCCGATGTCACAGGAAGGCCAAAAAGATCATCAAGGACAACAACCACCCGAGCCACTGCCTGTTCACCCCGCTATCATCCAGAAGGCGAGGTCAGTACAGGTGCATCAAAGCTGGGACCGAGAGGCTGAAAAACAGCTTCTATCTCAAGGCCATCAGACTGTTAAACAGCCATCACTAACATTGAGTGGCTGCTGCCAACATACTGACTCAACTCTTGCCACTTTAATAATGGAAAAATTGATGTAATCAATTTATCACTAGCCACTTTATATATTGCTAACATACCCTACATTACTCATCTCATATGTATATACTGTACGCTATACCATCTACTGCTTCTTGCCATCTTGATGTAATTAAATGTATCACTAGCCACTTTAACCTGTTATGGATAGGGGGCAGTATTTTCACGGCTGGATAAAAACGTACCCGATTTAATCTGATTATTACTCCTGCCCAGAAACTAGAATATGCATATAATTATTAGCTTTGGATAGAAAACACTCCAAAGTTTCTAAAACTGTTTGAATGGTGTCTGTGAATATAACAGAACTCATTTGGCAGGCCAAAACATGAGAAGAATCTGTTCAGGAAGTACCCTGTCTGACCATTTCTTTCCCTTCTTGATTCTCTCTATCCATTACAAAGGATCTCTGCTGTTACGTGACACTTCCTACGGCTTCCATGGGGTCTCAGAGCCTGGGAAAAAGCTGAATGACGCAATTCAAAGCCCTGGCTGAAACACACGAGCGCTTTTGCTAAGTGGTCTATCAGAGGACAAAGGGCTTCATGCTCGTGCCCGAGTCGACCCCGTGATTGATTTTCTTTCGGCTGTTTACCTAATTGCAGATTCCCGGTCGGAATATTATCGCTTTTTTACGAGAAAAATGGCATAAAAATTGACTTTAAACAGCGGTTGACATGCTTCGAAGTACGGTAATGAAATATTTAGAAATCTTTTGTCACGAAATGCGCCATGCGCACGACCCTTATTTACCATTCGGATAGTGTCTAGAACGCACGAACAAAACGTCACAGATGGAACATAACTATGGATTATTTTGGACCAAACTTACATTTGTTATTGAAGTAGAAGGCCTGGGAGTGCATTCTGACGAAGAACATCAAAGGTAATCAAACTTTTCTAATAGTAAATCTGATTTTGGTGAGTGCTAAACTGGGTGGGTGTCTAAATAGTTAGCCCTGTGATGCCGGGCTATCTACTGAGAATATTGTAAAATGTGCTTTCACCGAAAAGCTATTTTAAAATTGGACATATCGAGTGCATAGAGGAGTTCTGTATCTATAATTCTTAAAATAATTGTTATGTTTTTTGTGAACGTTTATCGTGAGTAATTTAGTAAATTCACCGGAGGTTTGCGGGGGTATGCTAATTCTGAACGTCACATGCTAATGTAAAAAAGCTGGTTTTTGATATAAATATGAACTTGATTGAACAAAACATGCATGCATTGTATAACATAATGTCCTAGGGTTGTCATCTGATGAAGATCATCAAAGGTTAGTGCTGCATTTAGCTGTCTTCTGGGTTTTTGTGACATTATATGCTAGCTTGAAAAATGGGTGCCTGATTATTTCTGGCTGGGTACTCTGCTGACATAATCTAATGTTTTTCTTTCGCTGTAAAGCCTTTTTGAAATTGGACAGTGTGGTTAGATTAACGAGAGTCTTGTCTTTAAAATGCTGTAAAATATTCATATGTTTGAAAAATGGAAGTTTTCGGATTTTAGAGGAATTTGTATTTCGCGCCACGCCCATCATTGGATATTGGAGCAGGTGTTCCGCTAGCGGAACATCTAGATGTAAGATTAAACAATGCCACTTTATATAATGTTTTCATACCCTACATTACTCATCTCATATGTATATACTGTACTCTATACCATCTACTGCATCTTGCCTATGCCGTTCGGGCATCCCTCATTTATATATTTTTATGTACATATTCGTATTCATTCCTTTACACTTGTGTGTACAAGGTAGTTGATGTGAAATTGTTAGGTTATATTGCTTGTTAGATATTACTGCATGGTCAGAACTAGAAGCACAAGCATTTCGCTGCACTTGCATTAACATCTGCTAACCATGTGTATGTGACAAATAAATTTGATTTGATTTGGTCATCCCTTTATACCTCAAATAAACAGTGGATTTCTGCTGTTGTGGGCATTTAACCATCTGTATGACTTTGTTGTTCACACAGGAGAGAGACGAGACTATCGTGGATCCTCTGGGGATCCTCAGCAACATCATGATGCTGACGAGGCAGAGAAGAGTGTCTGCAGATCAGAACTCCTCAAGAAACACCTGCAGAGACCCACAGGGAAGAAATCTCACTTCTGCTTTGACTGTGGGAAAAGATTAAACTCCTCAGTAAAACTTCAAATACATCAAAGAATTCACACTGGAGAGAAACCATTTGGCTTGGATGGGTTGGATGTTGCCTCTAATTGTTCATATTTTAATCGATGGCATTTCCTTAGAATGCTCATCAGTCTTTCAGTTGTTAATCTTATGTTTGTTGTGGTAAATATTTGTTTTTTCCTGTGAAGCCATTGTTGCATCCATGTCTGAAATGTGCTGTATAAATAAAGCTTGATTTGAACATATTGTAAAACAAATGAACCCAATGACTAACCAATCAACAGACTCTTGCAAAACCAATGAAATATTATGTGCAAAAGCAACACATATCTTGGTCCATCTTAGTATGAAAAACAGGATAAATTCAGTGTATCTTCCACTATGTCAGAATAGTGCATGGTATGTAAGTTTAGTATCACTTTTCAACCAACACAATGCATTTGTTGAAGATGAAAAATGTTGAAATCAACAATACATCAAAGGATTCAACTAAAGAAAACTGAAATAAAGAAATGGATCAAACAGTATCAATCCCACTTTTCCAGCCTGCTGAAGGCGTGGTGGAGTGGTAACCACCTCCCACAGCCCTGCTTATGTCATGTTCTGTGGCCTTTCCATTCCATTTCTTGACTGCCCCTGCAACACAGAAACACATTTAGCCATAATATATAAAACACTCAAAGTAATGGATATGGAGCATCTATGGCCTCAGTTACACCTGGCACCTAAATGTGACTTCTGTCATCCGATCACTCTAAGCTGCATTAGGTTCAGATCTACCAGGATGGGCCTTTGACATTGTCTGGACGCAGTCAGGCGTGAATGAGTGGGGAAAAATACATTTGACACAAATTACCTTCATAAATCAAATCAAATGTTATTTGTCACATACAGGTGTTCAGCAGATGTTATTGCGGGTGTAGCGAAATGCTTGTCCTTCTAGTTCCCACAGTGCAGCAATATCTAACAATTAATATCTAACAATTTCACAACAAATACCTAATACACACACATCTAAGTAAAGGAATGGAATTAGGAATATATAAATATATGGATAAACAATGTCAGAGCAGCATAGACTGAGATACAGTTTACACATATGAGATGAGAAGTGATATGTAAACATTATTAAAGGGACAATGATTTCATGATGCCTGTTTAACAGTCTGATGGCCTTGAGATAGAAGCTGTTTTTCATTATTTCGGTCCCAGCTTTGATGCACCTGTGCTGACCTCGCCTTCTGAATGATAGTGGGATGAACAGGCAGTGGCTCAGGTAATAACAAAGAACAAATATGTGTGCCTGAGGGGAGATTAACTTTCATACAGCCAGAAGGGTTGAGAAATTTAGTTTTTTAGCTTTTTGTCTGAAAGTATTTTCTCAACTGCGATACCAACTCCAGTCAGCAGATGGCGATGTGCGTCTTTCAGGTGATTCTGCCACTGTGACGAATAATCTAGTGGACGGGACGCTTCTTCAACATCAACAGCTAGTCAGCCACCTTGGGTCACTCTAACTTGATGTAAAAAGGTTTATTCAATAAATATAGCAACTCCTCTCATACTGGTAAGAACCCCCCCCCCTCCGAATTTTCAGGCCTTAAGGGCAGTTTTATTTCAAATGTAGTACCTGGACGGAGAAAATCCAATAAGCGTTTTATAGTTACATCGTTAGGGTAACTTACCCTAAAGTGGACACACTCCCAGTTTCTGAGACAACTACCCAGACTTTGTAGACTGTTTAATAATGCTTAAACCTCATCTTTATCAAATTATCCATTCAAGATACCAACTCAAAACCTACGTTCGTCTACATATGGGTTGTTTAATAAATTGTATCTAATTACATTCCCAGTATTACTTCATCAAATCTCTAGTAATCGATTATACACATACAATTCATCATATTTTCATATATTCACAGAATCCATATAAAACGTAAGAAATTCTTAGGTACTCACAACAACCATTCCATTTGCTTTTTCAAGGACTCTCCATAGCTCTCCAAACATACTCCCAGCAGAACAAAAAATAAACTTTTGTTTCCCGGACAAGGACCATGGGATCCCCAACCTCCCAGAGACCACGACAAAATCAAGCCTCCCAGGAACTATAGAACTTCCGCTGCTTTCTAAAATATCATCCCGCTTATTATCCAAATTTCAATCATATGATTAAGCATATTTCTATATGTTACTATCCAAACATCAGATTAAGACTCATTTCCACATTCACACAACTCTCATATCACAGTCACACAACTCTCATATCACAGTCACACAACTCTCATATCACAGTCACACAATGCTATTCCCAAACATACCTAATCAATTAGTTGTTTTTCAACAATATTTTAACCTGCAGGAATATTTCAACATTTCTATCTCATGGTTAGTTCCTAGGATAATGTAACTCATACATTTACATCTTGCAATACTTCTAAAATGGGGTCCAGGTTTAAAACAATTACAGGTTTAAAACAATTACAGGTGCACCTTACTAACTTATACTATATCATAAATGGTCTTAACTAGTAAACACAGACTCTAGTTTTCATCCAGTTCACACAGATAGCTGACTCAGCCTCAGAGCCTTCTGACTGGGCCCTGTTTACACCTCCACACAGGAATACACACTCAAAGCCTCCTAACTGGGTCCTGTTTACACCTCCAAGGTGCCCCCCCGCCCCACCCCCACAGGAATACACACTCAGAGCCTACGAGGATTTTCTAAAAACTCCACTTTGTGTGTTTCGCTCACCTCATTCTTTTTTTAAAACTATGTTTGAGTTGTGGTATCCACTCAGATCAAAGGTGGGTTCATCTGCTCCGTTCCCGAAGTGTGGTCTCTCTGAGATCCCAAGTTAGAGAGATCCCTCGTGCACCATTTACCCAGGTCGTCAGTCACCAAGTCAAGATTCACATCCCCATCGCCAAATGTGGTTGTTAATTTCTTAAATATCAAATGAGACAAACTTATCACACACGTCAGAGTTATTCTTAAAATAAATCTTTATTCACTTATAAGGGAGCAGGTCAATACAACGCACAAATAAAGTGAATCAATTGAGTGCTCTATGATAAATGATGGCTGGTCGACGAATCACCCCCAGATGATTCATTGAGAGCCCAGAGACAAAAGTACAAAGGTCTTTTAATAAAGCCAAGATACACCCCTTTCAATCTACATGACGAACAGATGTATAGAACGGGTCACAAGGTTAAGATTTGTATGAAAGATACTTATAATTCTAAAAACAGTACTCTTTGTGTAGAGACCAGGGTTTGGCCCTGGGGGTCATCTCTCCCTGATACCATATAGAACAGAAACATTAACTCATGCTCTGGAATGCGCTCTCTTTAGGTTTTATCACCCAAAAGACATTGTAAATCTCCTGTCAGTGTTACCTCCCAGAGGCCCATCGTCAGTAGAACACAGACACAATAGTTAAAAATAAACTCTATTCTGTTGCATAAAACAACCATTTGATGCAATAAAAGTATTATAACAATCTTGCAGTTTTGTTCTCAGTGTCCACTGAAAGTTGACTAGTAACAACTGGGACATAAAAGTCCCCCATCATGAGACCCACTAAATCTGCCCAAGAAGAGGCAAACAAAAGAAAAACCCACAAACTTAAAAACAAGAAACAAACCAAAACGGTAGCACAACTAAAGTTGCTGACTCGCCACATCTATCAAGACAACTGGAGCACTGGGCCAGACACTCTTAAATAGAACCTGGACCAGCTCAGGTGAAACAACTTCCCAGTAACGAGATGGACAAGCCAGCACAGGTGTAACACATACTGACTAACGAGGTGACGCCAATCCGTGCGCCCGACATGCTAACAAGCTATACGTGCTAAAATCTAAACCTCAAAACATAAATGTGTCACAGGCGTCGTAAGGATTGGACCAAAACGCAGCGGGTAAAGTGCTCATCTTCTTTCTTTATTAAAGAAAACACTTAAACCAAATAAACTGACGACGAAAACAGTCCAGTAAGGTGCACAGACTATACTGGAAACAACCACCCACAAAACACAAGAGAAAACAAACCCAACTAAATATGGCCTCCAATTAGAGACAATGACAACCAACTGCCTCTAATTGGAGGTCATTGCCAAAAACCCAACATAGAAATAGAAAACTAGATAAACACATAGAAATAGATAACATAGAAAATAAACCAAAACCACCGAAACACACAAAACAAACACCCCCTGCCACGCCCTGACCAAACTACAATGACAAATAACCCCTTTTACTGGTCAGGACGTGACAGTACCCCCCCCCCCCCCCCTCCAAAGGTGCAGACCCCGAATGCACCTCAAAGACAAAACCCCACAAAAACAACCCCAAACTTAAAGGAGGGAAGGGAGGGTGGCCACCGTCAACAACGGTCCCTGTGCTACACCCCCCCTTCCCAATCCTCCCACTACGGAGGTGGCTCTGGATCTGGGCATAGCTCCCGTTCAGAAAACTCTGGA